>NC_136483.1:114829198-114834198 GCF_053919585.1 Euprymna scolopes | reverse complement strand
TAATTTACAAGAGTGCTCTACCAAAGAGGGGAGCTTTATAAAATATATTTTAGTCATCGACATACAGACCTGTTTCGTTGTATCACAACTCATCAGTGCCGCTAGACTAACACCTCTCCCAAGCCGAGGATCGAACCTAGAACCGTCGTGATGACAGTCGGCAGTCCTACCCACATGACTACGGAATCGGTGGCCGAAATTAATCTATCCGAACGATTATTTAAATAAACATTCGTCCGCTACTCGTAGAGGGCTCAAACGTTTGTTTGTAAACAAATCGCGAGCTTCGCATTATTTCAGCTAAATTAAGCAGCGAGTAAGATAATTTACAAGAGTGCTCTACCAAAGAGGGGAGCTTTATAAAATATATTTTAGTCATCGACATACAGACCTGTTTCGTTGTATCACAACTCATCAGTGCCGCTAGACTAACACCTCTCCCAAGCCGAGGATCGAACCTAGAACCGTCGTGATGACAGTCGGCAGTCCTACCCACATGACTACGGAATCGGTGGCCGAAATTAATCTATCCGAACGATTATTTAAATAAACATTCGTCCGCTACTCGTAGAGGGCTCAAACGTTTGTTTGTAAACAAATCGCGAGCTTCGCATTATTTCAGCTAAATTAAGCAGCGAGTAAGATAATTTACAAGAGTGCTCTACCAAAGAGGGGAGCTTTATAAAATATATTTTAGTCATCGACATACAGACCTGTTTCGTTGTATCACAACTCATCAGTGCCGCTAGACTAACACCTCTCCCAAGCCGAGGATCGAACCTAGAACCGTCGTGATGACAGTCGGCAGTCCTACCCACATGACTACGGAATCGGTGGCCGAAATTAATCTATCCGAACGATTATTTAAATAAACATTCGTCCGCTACTCGTAGAGGGCTCAAACGTTTGTTTGTAAACAAATCGCGAGCTTCGCATTATTTCAGCTAAATTAAGCAGCGAGTAAGATAATTTACAAGAGTGCTCTACCAAAGAGGGGAGCTTTATAAAATATATTTTAGTCATCGACATACAGACCTGTTTCGTTGTATCACAACTCATCAGTGCCGCTAGACTAACACCTCTCCCAAGCCGAGGATCGAACCTAGAACCGTCGTGATGACAGTCGGCAGTCCTACCCACATGACTACGGAATCGGTGGCCGAAATTAATCTATCCGAACGATTATTTAAATAAACATTCGTCCGCTACTCGTAGAGGGCTCAAACGTTTGTTTGTAAACAAATCGCGAGCTTCGCATTATTTCAGCTAAATTAAGCAGCGAGTAAGATAATTTACAAGAGTGCTCTACCAAAGAGGGGAGCTTTATAAAATATATTTTAGTCATCGACATACAGACCTGTTTCGTTGTATCACAACTCATCAGTGCCGCTAGACTAACACCTCTCCCAAGCCGAGGATCGAACCTAGAACCGTCGTGATGACAGTCGGCAGTCCTACCCACATGACTACGGAATCGGTGGCCGAAATTAATCTATCCGAACGATTATTTAAATAAACATTCGTCCGCTACTCGTAGAGGGCTCAAACGTTTGTTTGTAAACAAATCGCGAGCTTCGCATTATTTCAGCTAAATTAAGCAGCGAGTAAGATAATTTACAAGAGTGCTCTACCAAAGAGGGGAGCTTTATAAAATATATTTTAGTCATCGACATACAGACCTGTTTCGTTGTATCACAACTCATCAGTGCCGCTAGACTAACACCTCTCCCAAGCCGAGGATCGAACCTAGAACCGTCGTGATGACAGTCGGCAGTCCTACCCACATGACTACGGAATCGGTGGCCGAAATTAATCTATCCGAACGATTATTTAAATAAACATTCGTCCGCTACTCGTAGAGGGCTCAAACGTTTGTTTGTAAACAAATCGCGAGCTTCGCATTATTTCAGCTAAATTAAGCAGCGAGTAAGATAATTTACAAGAGTGCTCTACCAAAGAGGGGAGCTTTATAAAATATATTTTAGTCATCGACATACAGACCTGTTTCGTTGTATCACAACTCATCAGTGCCGCTAGACTAACACCTCTCCCAAGCCGAGGATCGAACCTAGAACCGTCGTGATGACAGTCGGCAGTCCTACCCACATGACTACGGAATCGGTGGCCGAAATTAATCTATCCGAACGATTATTTAAATAAACATTCGTCCGCTACTCGTAGAGGGCTCAAACGTTTGTTTGTAAACAAATCGCGAGCTTCGCATTATTTCAGCTAAATTAAGCAGCGAGTAAGATAATTTACAAGAGTGCTCTACCAAAGAGGGGAGCTTTATAAAATATATTTTAGTCATCGACATACAGACCTGTTTCGTTGTATCACAACTCATCAGTGCCGCTAGACTAACACCTCTCCCAAGCCGAGGATCGAACCTAGAACCGTCGTGATGACAGTCGGCAGTCCTACCCACATGACTACGGAATCGGTGGCCGAAATTAATCTATCCGAACGATTATTTAAATAAACATTCGTCCGCTACTCGTAGAGGGCTCAAACGTTTGTTTGTAAACAAATCGCGAGCTTCGCATTATTTCAGCTAAATTAAGCAGCGAGTAAGATAATTTACAAGAGTGCTCTACCAAAGAGGGGAGCTTTATAAAATATATTTTAGTCATCGACATACAGACCTGTTTCGTTGTATCACAACTCATCAGTGCCGCTAGACTAACACCTCTCCCAAGCCGAGGATCGAACCTAGAACCGTCGTGATGACAGTCGGCAGTCCTACCCACATGACTACGGAATCGGTGGCCGAAATTAATCTATCCGAACGATTATTTAAATAAACATTCGTCCGCTACTCGTAGAGGGCTCAAACGTTTGTTTGTAAACAAATCGCGAGCTTCGCATTATTTCAGCTAAATTAAGCAGCGAGTAAGATAATTTACAAGAGTGCTCTACCAAAGAGGGGAGCTTTATAAAATATATTTTAGTCATCGACATACAGACCTGTTTCGTTGTATCACAACTCATCAGTGCCGCTAGACTAACACCTCTCCCAAGCCGAGGATCGAACCTAGAACCGTCGTGATGACAGTCGGCAGTCCTACCCACATGACTACGGAATCGGTGGCCGAAATTAATCTATCCGAACGATTATTTAAATAAACATTCGTCCGCTACTCGTAGAGGGCTCAAACGTTTGTTTGTAAACAAATCGCGAGCTTCGCATTATTTCAGCTAAATTAAGCAGCGAGTAAGATAATTTACAAGAGTGCTCTACCAAAGAGGGGAGCTTTATAAAATATATTTTAGTCATCGACATACAGACCTGTTTCGTTGTATCACAACTCATCAGTGCCGCTAGACTAACACCTCTCCCAAGCCGAGGATCGAACCTAGAACCGTCGTGATGACAGTCGGCAGTCCTACCCACATGACTACGGAATCGGTGGCCGAAATTAATCTATCCGAACGATTATTTAAATAAACATTCGTCCGCTACTCGTAGAGGGCTCAAACGTTTGTTTGTAAACAAATCGCGAGCTTCGCATTATTTCAGCTAAATTAAGCAGCGAGTAAGATAATTTACAAGAGTGCTCTACCAAAGAGGGGAGCTTTATAAAATATATTTTAGTCATCGACATACAGACCTGTTTCGTTGTATCACAACTCATCAGTGCCGCTAGACTAACACCTCTCCCAAGCCGAGGATCGAACCTAGAACCGTCGTGATGACAGTCGGCAGTCCTACCCACATGACTACGGAATCGGTGGCCGAAATTAATCTATCCGAACGATTATTTAAATAAACATTCGTCCGCTACTCGTAGAGGGCTCAAACGTTTGTTTGTAAACAAATCGCGAGCTTCGCATTATTTCAGCTAAATTAAGCAGCGAGTAAGATAATTTACAAGAGTGCTCTACCAAAGAGGGGAGCTTTATAAAATATATTTTAGTCATCGACATACAGACCTGTTTCGTTGTATCACAACTCATCAGTGCCGCTAGACTAACACCTCTCCCAAGCCGAGGATCGAACCTAGAACCGTCGTGATGACAGTCGGCAGTCCTACCCACATGACTACGGAATCGGTGGCCGAAATTAATCTATCCGAACGATTATTTAAATAAACATTCGTCCGCTACTCGTAGAGGGCTCAAACGTTTGTTTGTAAACAAATCGCGAGCTTCGCATTATTTCAGCTAAATTAAGCAGCGAGTAAGATAATTTACAAGAGTGCTCTACCAAAGAGGGGAGCTTTATAAAATATATTTTAGTCATCGACATACAGACCTGTTTCGTTGTATCACAACTCATCAGTGCCGCTAGACTAACACCTCTCCCAAGCCGAGGATCGAACCTAGAACCGTCGTGATGACAGTCGGCAGTCCTACCCACATGACTACGGAATCGGTGGCCGAAATTAATCTATCCGAACGATTATTTAAATAAACATTCGTCCGCTACTCGTAGAGGGCTCAAACGTTTGTTTGTAAACAAATCGCGAGCTTCGCATTATTTCAGCTAAATTAAGCAGCGAGTAAGATAATTTACAAGAGTGCTCTACCAAAGAGGGGAGCTTTATAAAATATATTTTAGTCATCGACATACAGACCTGTTTCGTTGTATCACAACTCATCAGTGCCGCTAGACTAACACCTCTCCCAAGCCGAGGATCGAACCTAGAACCGTCGTGATGACAGTCGGCAGTCCTACCCACATGACTACGGAATCGGTGGCCGAAATTAATCTATCCGAACGATTATTTAAATAAACATTCGTCCGCTACTCGTAGAGGGCTCAAACGTTTGTTTGTAAACAAATCGCGAGCTTCGCATTATTTCAGCTAAATTAAGCAGCGAGTAAGATAATTTACAAGAGTGCTCTACCAAAGAGGGGAGCTTTATAAAATATATTTTAGTCATCGACATACAGACCTGTTTCGTTGTATCACAACTCATCAGTGCCGCTAGACTAACACCTCTCCCAAGCCGAGGATCGAACCTAGAACCGTCGTGATGACAGTCGGCAGTCCTAC
>NC_136483.1:114719198-114819198 GCF_053919585.1 Euprymna scolopes | reverse complement strand
CAGTATTTATTTGCTAGCATTGTTTTCATACGGTGTTTTTTTATTGTTAAATGTACTTTTGTGATCATAATATCGAGTTTTGAAATCTAAGGAAATCATACCTACGTAATATTTCTTGTTATTCGGGTTTTCTTTCACAAATATTGTGGCCTGGTAAACTATGCTTTTGGTTAGACATTTGTTTTGAAGTGGGCAAAGTGTAAAGTGTCTACAGTTGCATTTATCTTGTTTATTTTTATTTGTAGTATGGTTGTTGTTGTCCGGGGTATTTTATAACTTACTATTAGCTCTACCTACGTATTGAGCACTTTTGAAGTAAATACTTAAAGTTTACGCATAAATTCATACTTTCGTATATTAATTTTATGTGAGTAAATGAAGTAGTTATATATATATATATATATATATATATATATATATATATATATATATATATATATAATATATATATATATATATATGTGTGTAAAAAATAGACAAAACAAAAAAAAAACGACAAAAAATGTGAAGCTCTTTGTCTTAATGATCTAGATATTCATTTGGCTGACTACCCTCTAGCTTAACAAGAAGTATTTTTCCTTTTTCATTTTGAACTCAATTTAATATGTATATTCCTTGAACGTAGCAGTTTTACTAGTTTTCCTGACTATGTCATCCTCAAATGGAGGTGCTTCAGGTGTTTTTTTCAAATCCACCGTATTTCATCAATGCAGCTCTCCATCACATTTGACATGGTATGACCTTAGAATGGCTTTCTTCCACTCTGTCTGAGCTTTTATGTGTGTTTTAATTCATACTTCATCTCTCGGGTGCAATGGTTGAAGTGGTTTTACTTTGTGGTTTACTTTTTTACTTTTGCTTCCTGCTGTCCCACTTCACTATCTTGTTTAGTTTTGGGTAATTCTGATTTGAGTAGATCTCTGGTTAGAATAAGTGTTTTTGTTCTTCTGGACATCAATTTCTTTGCATATGATAACGAAACCTTTAGCTAGTGTACTCCTGTGATCCAACATGGATATGGGTCATCTTTATCCTCGATCACTGTCTAGAAGAGGTTCTTTACCATGTTTATTGCAGATCCCACTTTCCAGTTGATTAGATATTGTAAGGACTGACAGGTGTATATTTAAAACACCACTGATTTATAACACAGTGCGAATGTAAGCAGACGGTGATCGGTGTAGATCACAAATTGACAGCCATTTAGTGGATGCTGAAATGTTCCACTGTAAGCTACATAGTCTGGAGTTCATGGCAAAACATGTTGTAACATTGTTCTACCGATTTCAACTATCTTTAAAAAAATATGCAAGAGGTTATATTTGTTGGTGGTGCTTCTATTGCAATACTGCACTTACAGCTGTTCCTGATGCACACATGATCAGTGAAAACTGGGCATTAGACACAAAATGTTCAAGTAAAGATGTTTTTGCAAAAGATATTTCAGCTGATTATCACGCAGCAACGTCTTCTTGTTTTCTTCTTTCCTATTATGTAACATATTGGAAAAAAGAGACAGGAGATCTGCACAATGTGAGATAAAGCGTCTGTAATAGTTTAGTAGAAAATAAAGAAGTGTCATCCAGTTCTGTTTGCAAATATACCGTGAGCTTATTTTAATAAGCTTCTATCTTTAAATCCTTGGTAGCAGACTATGCAAGTTATTTTGTCATATGTTTTTTCTTATATTTTGTCATCTTTTCCTTCGGGACAAGATCAAAGTATAGTATCTGTTCTTCAGATGCTACACTTCAATTTCTTGTTCTCTCTCAGTGGAGGAGCAATCCTTCACGACTGAGACAATTTTTATTTTTGTACCTTTTCTTCACATTAAAAAACGACCCCGGTGTCTAACTCTGTCCCGTGGAGAGGCAATGTAAATAGGAACGATGTTTTCCTACAAAAAGATGCTGTAAATGCCCATTCTACATACCTGTTTTATCCGCAAAAGTAGTTTGAGAGTTTCGACTGAGACATATTTAATTCTTGAAATGAAGGGAGTAATTAAAAAAGAAACTTTTACTAAAGTATATATTTCATATTAGCATACATTTATTAGTTAATAAATATTAAAAAAATGAAAATGAGTATTTCCAGTTTGAATGCATTGTAAATTGAAAAATATAACCATTTAGAGACCAACCAAAATGCATATTTAAAAAACAAGCATATTTATTTATTTAAATTTTAATTTCAGATTATATAAGAGTTTTCAATAGGAAGATTTATTGTTTTTTACTCTAAACAAGGCACAGTGACACTTGAACATAAAGGGCTACTATTTGGTACCAAATCTACAGGGACACTATGCAGGGGAGTTGAGCAGCAAGATGTCTGTTCATATTACATTTGAACTTCTGCATGTCAGTACATTCAGGGAAATAGAGATCTGAGAGGGAATTCTAAAGTCTAGCAGTTCGAGGGAAGAAACTGTTAGAGCATAAAGCTTTTCAGCAGCTAGGGATCTCAACAGTGAAGGGGTGGGATTTTACTCCTTGCTGGGTTATTCAATGGTATTTATGTCAAGAGGATTCAAGTGCTTTGAGGTCGTCGGAGCACGCTCCATTAAAATACTTTTAAAAGAGGCACAAGAATGCAACATTTCACCAGTGGGACAGAGGTTGGAGTTTGGTTGATAGTGCAAGACCTATTAGGTTGGAAACTATTTTTTGGACCATAAGAGCGAGAGACTAATGGCAGATGCATCAGTCCAGATGTGGCAACAATAATCCATGCATGGACGAATGGTGGCTTTGTAGAGATATTGGATACTCTCAGGAGTGAGTAATTTTCTAGCATGGTGGAGAGAGAGTCTACCTTCTTTGCAGCAGCCTTGGCAATGTCCTTAATGTATTTGTTTCAATTCATCTTGACTGTGAATGATAAGCTGAGGAGTTTGAATGAAAAGCTTTCAGGTTGTGTAGCCATGGCAATCAATAGTTTCTTGTCATTATTAAAGGAAAGAAGCTTAGTCTTGGCAGCATTGAATGTTACCATCCATTTACGTCCCAATTTCATTAAAATTTGGCGGTCTTCTAAGTTTTCAGCCATTGCCTTAGGTATATGTTCATTAATTTTCCTCTCGTGTCTGTTATAGAGAGTGATGTCATCAGCCACTTACAATAAGTTTTCAGATATTTTGTACAGACATTTAAAATTGTCATAGACTCTTGAAAATTCAGTATGTTATTGCTATACATCTTATGAGATGAATGCCCAATTTTTATGATTTCAGGTTCAGGAATTGGAATACACCCTATTAAAACCTGATTGTCACAACTAGTGAATTTCAAAAATGCAATCTGGATGTGACGACAATTTAAAAGAACGATATGCAATAAAATTCTGTTTTAAACTTTGAAAAAAAAATACCACAGAAACGTATGGAATGCTTCAGACTGCTTTTGGACTATCTTGCATGAACATCAGTTTTCGAGTGACATAAGAGATTCAAGAAAGGCAGGGAGTTTGTGAAGGATGATGAGAGGTGTGGGAGGAGTAAGGAAGTCAGAACACCAGAGTTGAGCGGCCAAATAAAGAATTTCATGGATAATGGCCGACATGTGTCTATGGAGACAATAAGTGCACAGTTTGATGTCAGTGTGGGAACTGTATATACAATTATTAATGAGGAACTGAAAATGTCTAAGATTTGCATGAAGTTTGTCCCAATGCACCAGTCCATAAATCCATTCTTGTCACAGACTATTTGACCAAGATAGGCATCTAGACAATTCCCCACCATCCCAATAATCCAGACCTTGCTCCCTGTGACTTTTGGTTATTCCCTAAGCTAAAGGAAAATCTTAAAGGCTGTCATTATTGGACAGCTGATGAGATGAAAGAGGCTGTGACAAGGAAGATTTTCATGGGACCTTTCAGAAGTTGTTGGAGCGGTACAATAAGTGTGTTGAAGCCGGGGGAGATTACTTCGAAGGGGGACTAGAATTTTATGTGTGTACTATAAATAAAAATGTCCATATGAAAAAGTCTGGAAACTTATTGAAGGCGTCTTTACATTATTCATGTTGTCACTGAGCTGCAGTCTTATTGATGATTGAGTATATAAGTCTGGTTCTAGATATTTCTTGCTCTGGTATGTACGTGGGGGTCAGGAGTGAAAACATTTTCACTCTTTCAATGCATTTGAAAATTGAAAAATATAACGGTTTAGAGAGATCCGTCAAAATACATATTTTTTTAAAAAATATAAACATATTTATTTATTTAAATTTTAATGTTTGACCCACATAAGAATCTTCATCAGGAAAATGCAGACAATATTTTCTTCATTTTGTTTTTTTTTACACGGCATGATAATTCTCTGATATTTGGTGGATTTTTTCTATCATGGATATCCAATTTTTGGTTATAAACTTATTTTCATTTTTATTTCCTGACACTACAAAATTTTTATAAAAGAAAGGGCACATTGAAGAAAATCCAAATATGTCCTCAAAATGGATGTAGTTTTCTGTGAAACCCATTCTTATTATTTTCTTTACTATTTGTTATATTTGACATTGTATATTGACTTAGACAAACGGTTTTGTGAGAAAAGGCGAATGCAATTCATGTTGAATGTGATGCATATTGGGGCGCCATTTTATTTTTGTGTTTCTTTATCCTCTGTTAGCATTTTCGTTCATTTGATTTGATTAATATATATTTTAGGGGACAGCGTTAATAATAAGCCATTTTGCCATCTTGCCTCATCTCTCTCTCTTGTCTCCTTGGATGTAGTGTCCATTTTTTTCTGTCTAAAGGGCCGTAGAAATAAATACTAAAGGATAAGGGTTTTATTGCAGACTGTCCATTAGACCAAGAAAAAGAGGCCTGGTATTGGTGAACCGGATGAATAGAAAAATTCAGAGTCGACCAAACTAGATTATAGGGGAAATAGAATAACAGTGATCATAAAATAACGCATACGGACACCACAACGATCAGAAATGAGCGAATAATATATATATATATATATATATATATATATATATATATAATTCTTCATTTAATCACATAAAATTTGATATAATATTTTATGTATTAAAACCAGAAAAGGCCATATAACATTTGGTATAATATGTTATGTACCAAAACCAAAAAAGGTCACATAAAAGTTGATATAATATTTTATGTATCAAAACCAGAAAACACCACATAAAAGTTGATATAATATTTTATGTATCAAAACCAGAAAACGCCACATAAAAGTTGATATAATATTTTATGTATCAAAACCAGAAAACGCCACATAAAAGTTGATATAATATTTTATGTATCAAAACCAGAAAACACCACATAAAAGTTGATATAATATTTTATGTATCAAAACCAGAAAACACCACATAAAAGTTGATATAATATTTTATGTATCAAAACCAGAAAAGGCCTTACTGTAACAATGGAACCCTGGTTAGCCTAAAGAAACCGCAATGTATAGTTTTTAAATGTGTCTGTTTTATAAGTAATTTAATGGAATGTGTTATGACGAACCAATTGTATTTGTACTCACTCTACATACACACTCCGTCTCACTGAGATCCGTATATACTGGAAAGCCTACTACTCTAATAGTTTCTTCCCTCGAATTTGGAATCCCTTCCTTGTTTCCTGCTTCACTGACTGTACCAACATGCAGAAGTTTAAATGTAATGTGAACAGACATCTCGCTCACCACCTGACAGAATAGACATGTGCCCTAATAGTAGTCCCTTACATTCTATGTGACAGTATGCCTTGTTTGGGATAAACAAGAATAAAAAAACACAAAAAAGCAAAAAAAAAAAAAATGACTTTAAAACTATTTCTAGAGTTGATTTTTTTCAACTTTATTGAATGAAATGATGTTTGTTTTTTTACTTCATCAGTCATTAATATTGTATTTGGTGACCTCAAATAAACGTATATTACAGTAACGTTTTTATTGTAAGTAGGGCTAGGACAACAACATATTCTTTTCATTGTTTTGTACTCTCGAGTGTGTATTCATTGATATCGTATATGCTTTTATAGAGTGAGATGTGGTTCTCGGTTGATTAACTGTGTCTAGCTGTATTGGATATATACTCAATAGACAAAACAATGATAAGAATATTCTATTGTCATTGCTCTAATTATAATCTATTTGAAGCAGTACTGAATCAGAATGTGTAATGTTTTTAATACAGTTTTGGTAAAGAACAAACAGTTAATAAAACATGTTAAAAAACACTTTAAAAAGAGTTAAAAACATATTTAATCTGAAAAGGAAACACTTGATAAGTGGATAGTCCTTAATCCGCAGAGTTTCGAAGAAATACTTTCTTTCTCATCAGAGGGTAGGAATTAGCAAAATGCAAGATCGGATTTTGCATACAAAAGTATTTGATGAAACTACAAGTAAGTCAAAGATCTTACTTGATAACAGAAAGTGAAGCAGAGGGAATATGGTGAAGAAAAAGGTGATTACACGGGAATGCGTGAATGGATAGTCTGGTGAAAGGTAAATAATCCAATGACGGTAAAATCCCAAAATATAACTCCAAGAAAGTTAATTGAGTTTCCATTTGCACAAGTAAAATCCAATATATATATATATATATATATATATATATATATATATATATATATATATATATATATATATATATATATTTATGTAGAAATATATTTTCTTATAATATATATCAATCCTTATTTAGGAAGCTCAATGTAATTACAGAGAAACATAGAAAAAAAAGTTATATCCAATGGCATAATGGAAAAATAAAAAGGTATTTGCAGCTTCTCTTCCAATTTTCGGATTTTAATCATGTCAAATCACACTTCAATTCCTTTTGACGGATTGATTTTTGCTATTTCTTCTGATGAGTTAAGGGCATAATAGATTCACTGATTGATATAATAATTCAGTGATGGATTTTGCGCTACGAAACAGATACTGTCAGGAATTGTATAAGTCAATTGAATTAAAAGAATAAATTATAAGATGGTCAACATCATGAATTTTGGAATATAACCTTTTGTCATTTATTATGTATATATATATATATGTATGTATGTATGTATGTATGTATGTATATGTGTGTGTGTACAAACAGAAAAACAACTTTCCTTCATATAGCAACCTCCAGGTATTTAACACGGCCATATTAGTCGCTAACAGTAAGTAACAAAGTGGAATGATTATTATTCTACCTTTGAATAAACAGTATTACCCATTTAAATTGTTTTCGTTTTTTGACGACAAAATTAGTTTCCTTAAAATGCAATAGCCAATAACACATTTATTTGTGATATCGGAATAAAACTAAATTACATTTAAAACAATTATCTTTTTGATCCTTGGTGCTTATCTGAACGAACTTGATTTTGTCAACATTATTCCACTATTCTATTGATTTATTAGTCCATTATTCCGTTTTTGGTCCCCCCAGCAAAAGGAGGGTAGACCTGTAAATTCACCCTTGTCCGTTCGTCCGTCCGCAATTACTACACCTTGGAATTTTTCGAAATTTTGAACAAACATTAAACATGACAATAGTAAAAAAATAACTGAACGAATTTTCCGTCAAAACTTCGGTTGTCCCTCTAGAAGTGCCTTTCGAGTTAAAATGGCTAAAATTGATACTTTTGTGCTTATTAATAAAAATGATGCCTTGTATTCTTATAAAACTTTCTGAAAAATTGTAACTAACTGATTTCTATATGATTTTGCTTGTCTATACTTTGTGATAACTCTTGTGTGTGCCCCAGGGGCTCTTTTAGGGCTAATAAAAACACTCCCTTTTTGGGACTATTTTACCATATTTGTCCCAAATTTTCTGTGTATGTCTATTTAGCAGTTTTACATGGCGCTGAACTCAAATTTAAATATGTTAAGGCCTTGGTGACTTTTGGGGTTAAATCGGGGGGCACATGGTGAACTTAGTTATTTCTTTTTTTTTGCATGGTGCAGAACTCAAATTTACATATGTTAAGGGCTGAAACTGCATCGTTTGCTCATTTTTCGTCAGGATTTGACGTCTGCTAGGGACTTTTGGGTCTAAATTGGGGGGGGGGGAGGCAAATACTGAACTTAGTAATTTTTTTATGCCTCGTTCACTAGCACTAATGGGGGACCATGCATGCTTCACTTGTTTTCTTATGTGGTCAATTAGTTTTCTTTAAAAACTTTTCCGTGAACTTGGATTGGATGACCATTAAGGTTGGTTGCTTTTCAACTTTTTTCGAATATAACATACATTCATGCTGAAAACATTAGACAATGGTGCGAACAGACACGAAAAGTTAAATAACTTGCATCAATTCCTGAGTAATTAACTTTAAAGATCGTTGCATAAGAAACTTTTTATTATTATTTACTCACTAGGAGTTTTCACACAGGTTAATATCAAAGATTTCCCTTTGAGAACAAGCTGTGATGGTCCCTGGAATCTCAGTGACAACAAGTATCCCCATATTTCCAGTACTCACCACCTCTTTCAATAAGCTTTGCAAATAAGTTTGTGTTATTGCAATAACTTTTTATCATTGATTTCTCGTTAGTAGCGACCGTTGATCTTCACTGGAATTTAGAAAGCAATAAGCCTCTCAAGGGTCTCGCTTCTCTTCACACCCATCTACTGGAGGTCTTGTTAGTGTTTTCTCTCCTCGGTCTTTCAATCCTCTTTGCCCTCCTCATTTGATGTGGCGTCACTTTATATGGCGCCACTTAAAAAAATTGGGGATGGAAGGCGGGGGGGATTAACTTACAATTGCACAGTTTCCGTTTTCATGATTCCATGTGATGTTTCTTTGTGTTTTACATCTGTAGCAGTTTCTATATATCCGGCTTGCGCTTGTAGCTGATGAGTGTTAGCCTCTGCATTCAAGAGTTTTCCTTAACATTTCAGCTGTTTTCATTATTGTTATCTGTTGTATCTTCTCAGCCATCTTCCTGATTCCAATTTCCCTCATTCTTTTTCAGAATTTTTTGGGAATGTACTTAGTGTTCCTACGATTATTGGTATCATCTTGATTTTCTTCATCTTCCATATCCCTTGCAGCTCTCAAGCCAGTTCAATGTATTTGTTTTGCTTCTCCACCTCTTTTATCTTCACCATGTGGTCTGCTGAAATGGCGAACTCTACGTATTTTTCCTTTTTGTTAACCATTATGATGATACCGCAGTCTTCTTGCTTGAATGGATTTATCTGTTTGTACGTTTATATCCCGTAGCGTGTTGTGATTTCCGTTTTCAAGTATTGCTGCCAGTTTGTACTTGTATCATTTTTCTGGGCGTTCAATATGTAGTTGTTTGCATAGTTTCCAGTGTACTGCCTTCCCCACTTGATTGTATCTGTTCTCATATTCTTTTTGGACAAGTTTGCTACATCTGCTTATTATGTGGTTTATCGTTTCGTCTCTTTGTTCACAGAGTCTGTATTTACTGTTTTCTTGTGTTTTGTTGATTTTTGCTTTGATGTGGTTGGTTCTTTTCTGTTTTCGTGAGTCTCATCTTCTATCATCCTTATGAATCAATAATGTAGCTGTTTCTCTTCCCAGTTTTCTCATCTTATCTCTCCTTTTTCTGTTTTATTCGTTTTTTCTACAGTGTCTCTTGCTGCAGTAATTATTCTTTTTTATGTTCTGCATTTTTCTTTTTTTTTTGTGTGATTTACACAGTCTTCTATAGAAACAAGTCCTCTTCCCCCATCTTTCCTTTTTTTTACATCGAGTTGATTAGCACTATCCTTTGGGTATACTGCCTTGTGCATAGTCATGAGTTTCCTGGTCTTCTGGTCGAGATGTCTAAGATTTTTTTTGTTCCAACCTGTAAACGGTCCAGAATATTTTACTAGTGACCCTGGCCATGTGTATATGCCTTTTATTAACTTTCTACTATTTAGCTTAGTTTCAATACGAATAAAGTTTAATACGAAAAAATGCCCTAAAATCCATGTTAACGGAATCAATATAACCCGAAGAACAATTAATTTCTCGAACTAACGATATTGCTATTGAATTAGCCATTGTTTATTCAATATTTTCATCGAAAATAATACGAGCGCAAAAAATATTTTATGTAATTTTAATGGTAATAGTTTCCGGGAAAATTATAAATGTGATATTCTAATATTTCCATTAATGATACCTCAACTAGTTTTTATATGAAGATAGAAAGTCTATCTATCAATGTGAATGCATTTTGCTTATTATTTCGAAAGAAACTTTTAAATACAAACGTTTTAAAATGGCGTGGTAACTGATAAAAGGCTTCCAATCTATAAACGACAGGCAGTCATCTCTCCATGAGAAAGGAAATAAAAATGTCACCCTGAATAAAATAAATAAATTTAAAACATGGCCTTTATTGAATCACATGTTGAACGGGCAAAGATCCGCAATCGAATTAACTTAACTTCTAATATTATAGCAAGCAATCATTTTAAACGCGTTCGTATTTATTTAGGAAAATCGAAATGCGTTTAAAAGAAGGAAAAAAAGTCTCTGTCTGTATGAATAGGCCCGGCGATAAATATCTAAAAGTACATTGTCGATGGCTTTGTATTTTAAACAGGATGAGAACTGATAAAAAGCAAACAGTCTCCAGACGACAGACGGATTTATCTCCCCGAACAAAGCAAATAAAAATGTCATATTTGCTATGTATTTATTTAGATAGTGATCTCCCTTGGTTGTCGCTCTCGGGAGAGGAGAATAAAAATAACTTGGTTATAGCGTTGCTAATTGTTGTGTAGATTAGAAGGAAAATATCACCTCCTTTTTATTTGCCTTGTTAAAAAGGAAACGCGACTGTAACTGATCAGTCGAGGAATATTAGCTATAGCTTTTCACCTAAGAGGCAGAATTATTCTTGGATCTCATTGTTATTTGTTAACCACACAGACTACTCTGTTATTCTGAATAATTCGAAAAATTCGCCGACATAATAGGAGCTAATCTTGTAAGACTAACTCCTATAATATTTTGCAACAAAAGTGTCGTCAAATGAAAGGAAAACAAAGCCATATTTATAAATAGCAACTTCTATCTTTACATCATCAACGCTCTGATCCCTATCTGGCATCAATTGAAATGGATGGCTCTCGTCTTAGTGAGGCTCCATGTTTTGACAAGCTTCTGGGTTTGACCTTTACTCCTGATCTGAAATGGAACTCGTACATCAGGTCTGTTGCCAAGGACGCTGGGAAAATAGTGTGATCCTTCTACCGCTCCAGAAGATATCCCACTACTGATGCAATTCTCTATCTATATAAAAGCCAAGTACGTCCAGGATGGAGTACTGCTACCACATCTGGGCAGGAGCTGCTAAAAACAGCCTATCCTGCCTTGACAGAGTACAAAATAGACTTCGTAGCTTAGTGGGGGATGCCCTTTTCTCTTCCCTGCAGCCTCTCTCCCACAGAAGAGACGTTGCGAGCCTGTCTTTGTTTTATCGTTATTTCCATGGCAAGTGCTCGTCTGAGCTCCAATCTCTCGTTCCTCTTCGTCAATCTTTCACGAGAAACACCCGTCTGGCTGAAACTACTGTCAATAATTTTCCCCACTCTTTATCTGTGCCTAAATCAAAACGTAGATTCCATGAGCAGAGCTTCTTTCTCAGAAGTGCACGACTGTAGAACTCTCTTCCGCTTGCCTGTTTCCTAGCTGACTACAACTTGGATGTCTTCAAGTCCAACATAAACAAATTCCTGACAAACTGCCCCTTAAGTAAGACACTCTATCAAATCTCCAATACTAATGATTACTACAATACTATCTCATTGATTACTGTACACACAATAACCCTTATCCCTGAGTGGCCTCCGGGCCTTGATAAGTGGTGACCCACATGTAAAAAAAAAGTACCAGGAAGCTCTCTGTGGCTGCCGTGTAAATCTCAAAGGGTCTGGAAGTAGTTCTTTAAAGATACAGTTGAAATTAATATGTCTTGGAGGCTGATTGGTCATCTTGTGACCGAACCACTTCGCAGGAGGATCTCTCCACAAGAAGAGAGAAGTGCTAATGATTATGACTACTGCAGTTTTCTTAGACACAATATTTGCAAAACACACATGGTGGAAAGATAAGGTCTCTTTATATGTAATTGCTGACAGCATAACGAAACCATTCTGAAAAAAAATCCAACTTGGTAGCATTTAGGTTCGGATTAAATATTAATTTTGACTTTTCTAACCTTTAAACAAGACATATTGCCACTGACGTGTAAGAGGCTACTGTGGTAGGGACCAGATTTATAGTGGGACAATTTGAATGGGGGTTTGGACAGCAAAATATTAGTTTGTATTACATTTAAATTTTTACATGTTGATACGGTTTGGGAAGCAGTGAATAATAATAAAAAAAAAAATTCCAAAGGCAAGTCATTCGAGGAAAGAAAATATTAATCTTCCGACATGAAGGAAGGTAGAGATTTTATTGCTAGTTAGTTGGGGGGTATCTGCATTGCCATCAGTTCATAGGAGCAAATTTTGTCGAAACATTTATAAAACAAGCATATGGGCATACCACCGTGACGATGCGATATTGGTTTGAGCTTAATAGCCAGTACGAGACCTGTTAGGTTAGAACTTCTTTTGCTATGTCTGCTCAGAAGAGCTAGTAGTTAATGTACTATCCCATATGTTGCAACAATATTCCATGCATGAGTGTATATTAGCTTTAATGAGATAAAGGATATTGGCATATATAAGTTTTCTAATCTTCTAGAGGGAAAAATACTTTCTTTGCAGCAGACTTGACAACATCATCTCTGTACTTATTCCATGTTTCATTAGAATGACAAGCCGATGAGCTTGAACGTTGAATCCCCACAAATGGTGCCATAACAATCGGTGGATGTAAAGAAAAGCAGGTTTATCTCAATAGCACTACGTTTTTTTTTACAGGCTGGAAGTATGTTTCTAAGTATTCAGCAATTGTCTTTGTGTGTAGACAATCAATTTGCTTTCGTGCCGGGAATAGAGTGTGGTGACTTTAGCAAATTCACCCGTCTCAGACGCGATTGCATTAGTGAGGTTGTTGATGGAAATCAAGAATAATGTTGTTCAAGTATGCTTCTGGTATATAAAAAAAACTATATAGCAATATTTAGATGTGGATATATACGAGTAAAAAGCGGATCAAAATTGGAAATTTCCATATAAGTTTAACTTCCACTTAAGCAGAAGATGGACAATTCCATCGGAAGTCAAATGAGAAATTCTGATTACGTGTCAGAATATTAAGTTAAGGACAAGAAGACATGGTGGAGAAGAGAGAAAGATCTGCCTTTTTTTGGCCTGCAAACCGAGTGTGTTCAGGCCTTCCTCGAAATTCTGTCTTCGTTTGCCTTTCCATATTGTTTTTTTTTTTGGGGGGGGGTGGAGTATTGAGGGAAAATTTATATAATATTATAAAGAATAAAGAAACAATGTACATGATATGGAGAGGGCGATAAATACTCTGTGAGGATTAAAAATTCCTACTCTCTTTTAAACTTTGCACAGATATTACCCCAACAGTCTAGTAGAAATAACGGGGAATTAAGTTTATGTAATAATGTGCTAAGGCGCTTTACGTTCGTACGTACATTATCACCTTTCACACGCATTAAAAATAAGATCGTCCCATCAGCAAATACGGTGATTGGTAATAAATCTAATGTCACTAAGGTAAAACATTCCGAATTTGTCCATTTGAAAATAAATTGTTCCAGAATCAAATTATGTCGCTCAGTACCATTTTAAATAAATACATAAAAAGGCAATGACATTTTTACGAAAGAAATCTTTTTAAAAAGTAATTATTGATAGACATTTATTAATTCAAAAAGAATATTATTATTAATAATAGTGAATTCTATAAATTAATGTACCGAGCAGTGTTATTATTTAATAATGTTATATTTTGATAGTATAGATTTTTTATACGATGAAAATTTTTATATCTTCATCGTTACGTTATACTTACTCCTATAATTATTTTTATTTGAATATAATCTCTAGGATTATATAAATGCAACTTTGTCTGTGTTTGTGTGTGAGTTCGTTCCTTATAGACTCCAAAACGGCTGAACACATTTTCTTTAAAATTTAGTGTATAGATCTGGGAGTGATCTTAGTTAATTTTTGTCTCAGAATACCCCTGATAATTACCGATAATCGATAATCGAAACCCTTATTTTAATTTATCTATCATCGGTAAAACCATTTTTTTCCTGATGTCTCTTAGCAACCATGATAGAACAACGGGCCGTGAAAATTCTACTGTGGGTAAGTTGATAGCGTGTTTTTTTTTCTTTTGCATGAGGTAGTCTGTAGATTCAAACCCCACACGTAAATTTCTTAATGTTTTTTTTTTTTCGTTAGCTGGAAAGAAGTTTATATAAAATAATTTTATAAAAAAACAGTAGATTCTCTAGAATGAAATGTAGAATAACATATATTTTGGACTAAATTACTGCATGGAGGCATGTGAAGCTTCCTCCCCGGGCGATTTCACGGATTTCGGTGACAATAAAAATATAGGAGAGTGAAATATTCGTTGATCACCAATCAATCCCGGACAACGCTGGGTCTCCCTGCTAGTATTGATATAAAACTGAAACAAAATAACTATATGCAACTTTGAATGATGATTTTTTTCGATACTCACTTTTCGTCTTCTTCGCCGACAAAATTAGCCGTAGAGAACGGTGATACACCTATAACGATGTACGTTCGAAATACATTGTTGAAAAAAAAATGCACATCAAAGTGTCAGAGAAATGTCTAAGACACTTGATGACAGTATTTCCACGGTATTTGAGCATCTGGAACGAATTGGCGATTAAAAAAAAAAAAAAAAAAACACACACACACACAACCCGAAATAAATGGATTCCGCACGAACGCAACGAATAGACATTTGTTTCAGAAATCGGCCATAACTTTCCGAACAATTTAGTATCAAGCCTATTCGTGTACAGTTCCTTTTTACAATGCGGCGTAGTGTTGCTTTACAAAGGGTATGCAGTGGAGACTGAGGTCAATCGTTAAATCATCATTATTATTTTTTTTATCAATCATTTGATCAGATTGATCACAAGACTGATTAACAGAAATCGATAATATACAATGATATTCGTTTCATAATTTTTTTTTAATTTTTAGATTTTCGCTACATTGTTATCCAAAAGAAAGTGATAACTTGTATTGTAAGAAACCTTTGCAAATGGAATAATAGAAACAGACATTTGCAACAATCACTTTTCTCTTTAATCGTTCGGATTGTTAAATACAAGAACGGCTTTTAGTATTGTGATTGACTATATATATATATATATATATATATATATATATATATATATATATATATATATATATATTTTTTTTTCTTAGTTATATATATAATAATTTTTCTTAGTTAACACAAAGGTCTATGTTATAGCTAAACAGTGTGCGACTAGAGTTCATAACTTACCACGATGTAAAAATATATTCAGGAAAAAAATCTTCCTTTATCATTAAAAAGACTTCATTTAAGAACAATTATTTCTGCCTCTTCCGAGAACATGCATTTTTATGATATGCACAATAGCACTAGTTTTCATGAGGAAGTTTTATCAGTACATGATACACACGCACACACGTATATATTATACACACACCTATATACGATTATATGATAACGTGTTCTAACACATTTCAGATAATAATTATTTTGGCCTACTGCCGTTTACAAACGGGGAGATTTCATTAAAGAGGACAATGAGCCGAAATAAGTTATCCCTGAGATATTTTAGAAGTTTCTCGATAGCTTAAAACAATTTAGCTCTCTACTCAGAAATATGACGTCAAAGATATAGTTATAATGCAACATAATTTGTCATCTATTCAGATTGAAACTAACATTACGCAATTTCAAAAATAATATACCTACATACACACATAATACATACATACATACACACATAATACATACATACATAATACATACATACATAAATACATAATACACACATGATGATGATTGATTGCAGCATCTTGTCAGACGAGTGCCACTCCCTCAGACACTTAGTCCATGAGCCCTAACATGACCTTTTTTTCTTTCTTTTTTTAGTGGTACCGGCGAATTCACACACTGAAGCAGATATGACAGTGAAGACGGTCATTGCTATACATACATATATATATACGTACGCACACACACACACGCACACACACACACACACACACACACACTAACACACACACACACACACACACACACACACACACACACACACATATATACATATATACATGCATGCATAATACATATACATACGCACATGCATAAAAAACACAAATACATACGCATACATACACACATATACAAATACAAACACACATATACATACATATACACATACAAATACGTACACATATATGCACATATACACATACATTTAACTACATATACATATACATATATGCATTTATACACAAACATACACATATGCATATATACACATACATATACATACATACATATACAGACAAACATATATATACATATATATATATATATATACATACAAACACATATATATATACATACATATGCACATAGATATATATATACATACACATGTACATATATAAACATATGTTCACATATACGTACATACACACACGGATACATATAATGATGGCAGATCAATTATTACATGCTTCCAGCATTTCAAGCCTACACGCGTCACAACTTTTCCATTGCTATAGGACTATTTTTATAGACAAATGCCTGAGGGAGTATCTATACAAATATGGTGTTACAGAGATTTAGCTTTGTACGACAGCTAAATCTCTCTATAGGTTCAAAATGTTGAGATCCAGCAACAAGCAAGAGCAAGATAGTCAGCAACAAGGTAAACTGCAGACCAGCTTAATGCGGGTACTGGTCTCCCGATTTATGGTATTTTAAATCAGATTTGCTTCTCCTAGAGAGGTTGCCTTCACCACGGCTTACGGGAGCCCTCTCCACCCCACATACACATGGAAATAAACACATGCATGCACACATACAGAATGCGTGCAAACATACATATGCATGTACACATACATGCAAACATACACACATAGAGACACACATTATAAGCATGTACTTACACACGTACACATGCACATACATGTAAAATACACATGTAGGAGCGTTCCAAAAGTCATTTATCCTCAATGATCAGGACGGAGGTGATGGGTACAATTCAATGAGTTTGATAAAAAAATCCAAAACAAACTAAATATACATAGAATCAGACGAAAAATCCAAATGAACAGAACGGCGTTTCAAACGGCTGGAGTTTTTTTTTTTTAAATAAAATGTTTGTACACAAAAACTCACGTCCCGAAGGCAGACAATGATGGCGAACTTCACACATTATTTACAACTAAATATACATAGAATCAGACGAAAAATCCAAAATAAATACATACATACATACATACATACATACATATGAGATAATATATCTTGATGTAAGTGAGAATAAAGTTGTGCAAAACTGGTATTCTTTCGCAAAACAACAACACTACTTTTATTTACAAATCGATATATAATGCCACTTAGCCCTTTGTCTTGAATCCTTATTCCAACTTTGACAAAAATCGATTACATATTTTTGATTCCAGAAAACGTCCAAAATTTAAGGTTCAACGTTAATTCATAGAATATTACTGAATTCGTGTCTAATGACTATTATTCAAAGTTAATGCAAATTTGAAATATTCGAATTTTCAAATGAGGGATTGTGCTTATTTTATGTCCACTAAATATTTTTTAAAATACTCTAAAGAAATTAAAATTTAAGGAATCTGTATTAATTGATATTTCGTACCTGTTATTAAAATTTCACAAAATCGAAGATAGCTTGATTTTCAAAGGCTTCCGTCTCCTCTTTGTCCAAATTACATAAAAGGAAATAAAGCCCGAATTACGCACTTAGAGTCTCACACCATCAATATCTGCAACAGAGAAAGAGAGAGAGAGTGAGGGGAAAGAGAGAAATAGAGACACAGAGAGAGGAAACTTTCAAGACATGAATGCATAAGTTCAGTCATGATAACAATGCAGTTTGCAGTCTCCTCTGACCCAACCTAGCGGAATAAGATATAGGAGGCATCACACACACACACACACACACATATATATATATAGTGTATCACAAAAGTGAGTACTCACTTAAGTTGGCAGGGGTTTAGCTTTTAATGGTTATATTTTGAGTTATTTTGAGAGGAAAATAAATTAACTCTGCACACAGATTACTTCTCATTGTGTCAAGATGTCATTTTGTCAGAGTTTTCACATGAAGAGATATACTTAAATAGCTGTAAGGGGGCATATATATATATATATATATATATATATATATATATATATATATATGCTAACAGTTCAGCCCGGCTTTGCTCGGGCCCTATGTACTGTTCATAATTTTATGTGCATATATATATATATATATATATATATATATATATATATATATATTTGTAGTCATCGACATACAGTCCTGTTTCGTTGTATCACAACTCATCAGTGACTAGACTAGCATCGCTCTCTAGCCAAGGATTGAACCTAGAATCGTCGTGTTGACAGTCGGCAGTTCTCCCACACGACCATGAAGGCGACGCCCGTAAATAACTTATCGGAATGTCTATTTAAATGGACACCCGCCACCACTTTTATAGTGCTCAAATCGCCTGTTTGTAAACAAACAATGAGCTTCTACTTTTTCAGCCAATTAAGTAGCTGGTGAGATTATTTACAACAGTACTCTACCCAAAGAGGGGGGCTTAAAATATATTTGTAGTCATCGACATACAGTCCTGTTTCGTTGTATCACAACTCATCAGTGCCGCTAGACTAGCATCGCTCCCTATGTCCAGGTCATTAGACCCAAAATTAGCGAAGGAGTCTGCGAAGGTCAACTCTTTTTTTTTTGCCCCAAAACTGATTAAAAAGCTTGCTGTATGTCTGAATACCCTTTATGTAAAATTTCAAATGTTTAGACCCAAAATTGGCTTAATAATTTGCTAGAGATCGCAAAGGTCAAATCGTTTGAAATTTGGCCCTTTGGCTGCTAAATTTTCGGCCAAAAAAACGATTAAAAGCTTGCCCTATGCCTAAATACACTTTATGTAAAATTTCAAATGTTTAGACCAAAAATTGGCTGAGTAATTTGGTAGAGATCGCAGAGGTCAAATTTTTAAAAATTTGACCCCAATTTTGACCTCTTAACATTTACTGTTTTAGGCTCAAATCAAATTAAAAGTTTGATCCATGTCCAAGTAACCTGCATCTAAAATTTCAAATGTTTAGACCCTAAATTGGCGGAGGAGTTTATTTAGTAGAATTTTCAAAGGTCAAATCGTTGAACTTTGACCCCTTTACAGCCAAGTTTCTGGCCGAAAACCGATTACAAAGATTTCCCCAAATCTCAATATCCTTTATGTCAAATCTCGAGTCTGTAGACTGAAAATTGACAAAGTAGTTTTGTACACACAAAGACACACACAGACAGACAATTTAATTTTATATAGCAGTTCCGCTCGGCTTTGCACTGGCCTATGTACTGTTCATACTTATATGTATATATTTAAAAGTGTGAATATGTAGGGTAATGCTCTTCTATATAAAAGGCTTCGTCAACTAATATAGAGAATAGTTGCTAGAGACCGCAGAGGTGATTTTTTTTTTTACTGTGACCCTAATTTTGACCACTTAACTTTTATTGTTTTGGGCTCAAATGAAATTAAAAAGTTTGACCCATGTCCAAGTAATGTACATCTAAAATTTCAAGTGATTAGACTCAAAATTGGCAGAGGAGTTTGGTAGAATCTGTAAAGGTTCAACTCTGCAAATTTTGACCTCTTGCCGAACAAATTTTCGCTCAAAAACTGATTATTAAGCTTGTAGCATAGCTGAATACCCTTTACGTAAAATTTCAAATGTTAAGACACAAAATTGGCTTAATAGTTATCTAAGAACCGTAAACGTAAGATCTTTTAAACTTTGACCCCTTGGAAGCCGAATTTTGAGAAAAAAAAAAAAAAACGATTGAAAAGCTTGCCCTATGTTCAAATACACTTTATGAAAAATTTCAAATGTTTAAACCAAAAATTGCCCGAGTAATTTCGAAGAAACCGCAGAGGTAATTAAAAAAAATAAAAAAAACTTTGACCCCAATTATATCCCTTTAGCATTTATTGTTTTGTGCTCAAATCAAATTATAAAGTTAGATCCATGTCGAAGTACCTATATCTAAAATTACACTAAATTGCCGGAGGATTTTGGTAGAGTTTTCAAAGGTCAAATCGTTGGAATTTGACTCCTTAATAGCAAAATTTCTGGCCGAAATCCGATCCAAAAGATTTTCCCAAATCCTAATACTCTTTATTTCAAATTTCGAGTCTGTAGACAGAAAAATGACGGAGTTATTTGGTAGGGAAATGTACACAGACAGACAGTAATTTTCACTTTTATAGATATACTAGCATGGATGCCCGGCGTTGCCTGGGTGTTTGGAGGTGTATGCTGAGCAAAAAAACAAAAAAGCTGTCAATTTTTTTTAACTTTGACCCCTATTATGACCCCTTAACATTTATTCTTTTGGGCTCAAATCAAGTTATTAAGTTAGATCCATGTCCAAGGAATCCATATATAAAATTTCAAGTATTTAGACCCAAAATTGCCGGAGGAATTTGGTAGAGTTCTCAAAGTTCAAATCGTTGAACTTTGACCCCTTACTCGCCAAATTTCTGGCCGAAAACCGATCATATCGATTTTCCTAAACCTCAGTACCCTGTATATCGAATTTCGAGTCTGTAGACTGTGTATGTGCATTTCTCTGCACAATAACTGCCAATTTTCGGTCTACAGACTCGAGATTTGACATAAAAGTTAATGAGATTTGGGAAAATCTTTGTAATCGGTTTTCAGCCAGAAACTTGGCTGGTAAGGGGTCAGAATCAAACGATTTGACATTAGAAAACTCTACAAAACTTCTCCGCCAATTTTGGGTCTAAACACTTGAAATTTTAGATATAGGTTACTTGGACTTTGATCTGACATTAAAAAATTTATGAGTCCAAAACAATAAATGCTAAGGGTCAAAATTGGAGTAAAAATTTTAAAAAAATGACCTCTGCCGTCTCTACCAAACTGCTCAGCCAATTTTTGTCTAAACATTTGAAATTTTACATAAAGGATATTCAGACACGAAGCAAGCTTTTTAATCAGTTTTTTGGCGAAAATTTGGCTTCCAAGAAATCAAAGTTGACAGAATTAACTTTTGCAAACTCTACCAAACTATATATATTTACCACTCAATCTCAGAGAATCTACTGCAAGAATCATAAAAGTAAACTTAAAGCATTGTTGTCTTGCAGCAATTACTTCTATTTTTTTTTTTTTGAGGCGACGAACTTTAAATTAAAATAAATCACAGGAAAAAGTAATTTTACAAATATGTGGTTTAGTAAAAAGGTTAGTTTTAGTCATTTATAATTTAAATACAATTTCGGGGGTATGACCCCTTTCTTCCACGACTTCTGCATATATGGCGTAATCTGGAATTCCAATTTTTACAAATTGTATGCATTAAATTAGGCTGTATTTCGGCAATAACGCGTCGAATCTTGTATTCCAAGTGGTCTGGAATGTTTAGTTTATATGATTTGCAAATTATATCAAAGTTTTATGACGCCAGTCTACAGAAAATACTTAGATCTTTAAATTTAATTTTCATGACGTCAGTCAACAGATAATAATTTAATGTTTTACGCCAGTCAACGAAAAAAAAATGCTTATATCTTTACTTTTAATTTTTGCGACATTAGTCAACGCAAAATAGTTAAATATTTATGTATTACATTTAATGTTTATGACGTAAGTCAACAGAAAATTATTAAATGCCTTAGTATTACATTTAATTTTTAAATCCTTCCCATTGTATTTAAAGATAATTACGCGCGTATATTTTTATGGGAAGTAGGTAGAAACAAATTTGGAACCATTGTTTGAACCAAAGTCGGTAGATGGAGCCAGTGGATTGAACTCTTAATGTCCCAGGATAATATGGACGTTGCTTAGGAGTGTCCTGGATATTATCGTCGATAGCTTGACAGGGGTAAATGCACTTGATAGATTTTGGGTTGGCAGGTGTCGAGGTTAATTGAGTGAAATTGCAACGAATGATTACGTTCTCCATTGGATGCACGACGCGCGTTCCGTCCGCGTCTTGCTGAGCGTCTATTAATCAAGTCGTCTGTCCGGCGAATAAGGCGTATCTAAACAAGAGCACCTGCTAAATACACGCGCATCTACTCCATACGCGTAGTGTTAGACGTTCATCTGTCTTGACAAGTAATAGCTGCTTCGAGAAATGTACCCGAAAACGACATGTTTATAGGCGTAACACTAACGGACATTCTTAATATGCGTCCATTCAAACTAAGCGTTTAGCTATTAAAACACTATTTAAACTTGAGTCTAACTGACAGACATGCAGAATCTCGTATACAGATAAACTGACACATCTAAAAATGCTATTTCAGACTTCAGTGTGACAGACAGATCACCCGATCACCTGACATACAAAGCCTTTTGTACAAATGCATGGAAACATTTTAAAATGCTATTTCTAATGTTAGCATGACAGACCGATGAAAGTGATCTATATTATATTTCTATTAGTCTGTCTGTACGTTCCACTTTTTTCTTGGAAACTACTGGTCTGAGTTAACTAAAATTTGTATGGACCTTTGTTATGTTGCTGTGCAGCGAACGATCCGTCCGATGCATGGCTAGAGATTAATATGGATTAACAGAGATTAGTATTTAAGTCCCATTTTTTCCCAAAAACTACTGGGCCGATCTGGCTGAAACTTTGTAATAATAATAATAATAATAATAATAATAATAATAATAATAACAATAATAATAATAATAATAACAATAATAATAACAATAATAATAATAATAATAACAATAATAATAATAATAACAATAATAATAATAATAATAACAATAACAATAATAATAATAATAATAACAATAACAATAATGATAACAATAATAATAATAACAATAATAATAACAATAATAACAATAATAATAATAATAACAATAACAATAATAATAATAACAATAATAATATAATAATAATAATTTATTCACAACACTACACGAAAGACTAGCCCGAAACATGAGAAGATGTATACAGGAAACAAACGTGCCAGGTTGGATGACAAAAGACAGAACCACACTGATACAGAAGGACACAGAGAAAGGAACCACCACCAGCAACTATAGGCCTATCATGTGCTTATCCACTGTGTGGAAAATATTAACAGCATAACTGAGGGAACAAATATACCACTCCTTAAATAATTGTGGACTTCTCCCCGAGGAACTGAAAGGATGCCAGAAAGGAAAAAGAGGAACACATGATCTGCTATATATAGATGAAAAGATCCTAAATGAGGCAAAAAGAAGGAGAAAGAATTTAGCCATGGCATGGATCGACTACAAAAAGGCGTACGACAGGATCTCACAAACATGGATAATAAAATGTTTAAAAATGTATAAAATACCAAGCAGGAACATCAACGTAACAGAAAATGCAATGAGAACATGGAGATTGGAATTGACAGCTGACGGACAACACATAACAGAAATTAACACACAAAGAGGCATCTTCCAAGGAGATTCACTATCACCATTGGTGTTTATAATAGCCTCCTGGCTATATACCGATAAAGTGCCAAGCTGGATACGATAAGTTCTCTAATACAGAGGAAAAATGAACCACCTGATGTACATGGACCGATGAAACTCTTCCCAAAGACCGAAAAAGAACTAGAGACACTAATAAAAACTACCAGGATCTTCAACCAGGATATCCAAATAGAGTTTAGTAAGGAAACGTGCTCACTACTAGTTATAAGAGAGGAAAACTGGAGACGACAGGAGGCATGGAACTACCCAACCAAACGGAGATAAGGGCCCTAGGGGAACAAGACGCCTATAAATACATGGAAGTCCTGGAAGTAGACACCATCAAAGCCACAGAAATTAAAGAGAGAATTGGAAAGGAATACCTCAGGAGAAGAAGAAAACTTCTAGAAACTAAATCATATAGCAGGAATCTAATGGGCAGTATACTCAGAACCGTTCATAGAATAAGAAGACCAAGATACTCATGACCATGCACAATGCACTACACTCAAAGGAGGGTGTTGACCGACTCTACGTGAAAAGAAAAGAAGGTGGGAGAGGACTAGTTTGAATAGAAGACCGTGTGCATGATACAAAAAAAAAAATAAAAAAATTGAAAAATACATAACACAGAACACAGGAAAGATAATCATGGTAGCGAAGGACACTGAAAAAATAAAAAAAAAAACAGAAAATAGAGAGATAAAAATAAGACGAGAAAAGAAAAAATGGGAAGAAAAACAACTACATGGAAGATTTATAAGAATGATAAAAGATGAGAATAACGAAAAATACTTGGATATGGATGTGAAAAAGACACATAAGCCGAGAAACTGAACCCCTAATAACCGCAGCACAAGATAACTTTACAAGAACCAACCATATCAAAGCAAAAATCGATAAAACACAAGAAAACAGTGAATGCAGACTCTGTGGACAAAGAGACGAAACGATAATCATATAGAAAGTGAAAACAGAAAACTGGCCCAAAAGAAGAACAGACACGACCAAGTGGGAAGGGCAGTACATTGGGAATGATGCAAGCAACTGCATCTCGAACGCACAGACAAGTGGTACAAACAATACTTGAAAACGAAGATCATAAAATCCTATGGGACATGGGTATACAAACTGATAAATCCATTCAAGCAAGAAGGCCAGATGTCGTAATAATTAACAAGAAAGAAAAATCCTGTCCCAGCTGACCACAGGGTGAATATCAAAGAAAAGGAAAACGGAGCAAATACACAGAGCTAACCAGAAAACTGAAAAGGATATGGAAGATAAAGAAAATCCAAATATTACCTATAATAGTAGGAGCACTAGGAATAATCCCGAAAAAGTTTGGAGAAAGAATGGGAGAAATTAGAATCAGAGGAATGACCGGAGAAACACAACGAACAACAATAATGAAAACAAATAAAACATTAAGGAAAACCCTTGAATATGGAGACTAACACACACGACACACGAACCAAAAGCGCAGACCAGACAAACTGCTTGCAGAAACAAAACATGAAGCGCTACATGGAACTAAGAACATTGAAGTTGCATATCTATAAGTTATCTGACGCCACCTCCGTACCCCTCTTACCAAATTACTGCCCCCCCAAAGAGTGAGACTGAATAGCCAAGTAGTCGAGGAGGAAGGAAAGACCGAGTGAGCACTGACCTCCACTATAAGTGCGAAGAGAACTAGGAACTTGGGGAAGCTTATTGTCTATTCCAGTAAAGACCAATGGCATCTGCCAACTAGAAATCAATGACAAGCAGCTGTTGTGAAAATGCAAATTTATTTGCGAATGTTATCGAAAGAGGTGGAGAGTATGGGAAAATCTGGGGAGACTTGTCACTCAGCTTCCAGGGAACACCACAGGCTGCATTCAATGAGATCTTTGATGACCTGTGTGAAAGCTCCTTGTGAGCCAATAATAATAATAATAATAATAATAATAATAATTCATGATGCCACTCAATATACTCAAGAAGTGTAATGCTGGATACAAGTTCACAGACACAGAAGAAAGAATAAACCAGTTCATGTGTTACCTAAAACTATTTGAAAAAATAAAACAAAAAATAAAAACAAAAACAAACAAAAACCAAAACAAAACAAAAATGAACAAAACCCCCTGATAAACAGAATTCAAATCTTCAGCTAGAAAATTTCAGCGTAATTCAGAATCTGAAAAAAAAAGACGAAAAAAGGGAAACGGGAAGAAAAACAGCTATATGAACGAATTATAAAACTGGCCAGAAAAGAGGCACACAAAAAATGAACATGGCCACGAAAAGGTCACACTAAAAGAGAAACTAAATTGCTATTCACTACTGTAGAGAACAACGCAACCAGAACAAAGTATATCAAAGTTAAGATAGACAAAACCCAAGAAAACAGCAAATAAAAACTCTGAAGACAAAGCGACGAAACGGTAAATTACATGAGTAAATACAGCAAACTAGCCTAAAAGGAATACAAAAATAGACACGACTGTTTGGGAAAGACAATCCATTGAGCATCATGAAAGCAGGTTAATTTAAAAAATACAGATAAATTCTACATATAATAACCAGATTCAATATTAGAAAACGAAAAGCACAAAATTCTCTGAGACATAAAGGCAAACATTTATCTAAGCAAAAAAGACTGTAGATTATAATAGTCAACAATAACAACAACAAAAAATCATGCTACAAGTAATTCACATAATGAATATCAAAGATGCAGAAAAACGAAGACTCGGAACTTGCTAGAGTACTTGAAAGAATTTTTGACATGTAAAAAGTCATTATAATATTGACGAGTATAATTGTACCTATTTACAATGCCTCCCCATGGGACAGAGTTAGACACCAGGGTCGTTTTTTAACGTGGAGAAGCATAATTGTAGAGGCGCTAGAAATCAAAGCAAAGATTAAGACCACAAAGTTGAAATCTTCAGGAAAATCCTTCAAACTAGAGACCAATCCAAATAAATTCCAAACGCTGACTAGTCAAACAAAACTTGGAATAGAAATAAAGAATAGCCCAAAGAAACTGAAACGACTAGAAACCCTTCAGCATGACCTCTTCCAAAAACGTGACGACATGCTTGACTGATACTATACAAAATGATCGTGAAGGGTTAAAAAGGAAATATCGAGATGGGAGAACATCAAACAACTGCTATTGCAAATGTGTGAAAGTACTGGAATCTTGAGGAAGATTATTATCATTCATATTTCACAGAAAACCAACGGCGGTTGCTACATAAATATAAATCAATGATGGACGGCTGTTGCGATCACACAAAATGATTTGAAAACTTATCGAAAGAGATGGAGAGGGCTGGAACTCTAAAGAGAGGTGTCACTCAAACTCCAAGCGACCTCCAATGAGCAATCACTGATAATAAAGAATGAAAACTACTACTACTACTACTACTACTACTACTACTACTACTACTACTACTATCCTCACCACTACTACTACTACTACTACTACTACTACTACTAATAATAATAATAATAATAATAACAACAACAACAACACTAATTATAATATTTAAGATTTTGTTTTTAGATAAGGATGAATGATTTATATTATTTGGATTATTCGCATTTTGTATGTTAATCTGTGACGCAATGGATAAAGTACTAAGTATAATTAATTCTTAATGACACCCTTGAAGGTTCAATCCTCAGCACAAGCGATATTAAGAATATATTCAAGAATCCCTAAGAACGTTTACTAACATGGCTAACAGAACAGGAAACGATTTAGCCTCACTGATTGAATAAAGCGTTCAGTTCGACATTCTGTACAAATTCCCGAATCCAACATAAATATTCACGAGCTCGACAAAACTAACCCGAAGAAAGTTTGGAGTTACACCTGCCGAAACGTTTCGAAAATAACACCCAAGATGAGAATAGTAGTCCGAATAACCCAGATAATATAAACTCACTTATGGAGAGTAGAAAGTTTACGTTTGGCAACCTCGTAACTCTCGCTTCTCTTATTTTTATCATTTAATTCTCATATTAAACGTTTCTGACAAAGGGGGAAGATTTGTTATTTTCTGGATTGGAATCTGTCCAAATAATAATGACTATTTTTATTTATTTATTTGTGGACTATTATCCTCATCTTTTTTATAGTTGTTGTTAAACGTGTTGTTTTATAGTTGTTGTTAAACGTTTCGGCCAACTATTCCCCTGGCCTTCGTCAGGTTGATGAGGATTATAGTCTGCAAATAAATGCATAAAATATACAAATTACTCATCTCAAAAGAATTCCAATAATTAAATAATATATAACATTGACTTAAAAAAAAATCTTGATGTGGTATTTATTTTACATCAAGCGCCTTGTTTGGAGTGATTTCCATATTAAATATGTTGTTTAAATAAAGTAGAGCTAGACTAAAATTCATCTTTTGAGCAGCTCTCTGGCTTATAATAATCAAACCAGTCGTTCGCTTTAGTTAATCTTTATGAAACAACACAGGGATATAATTTCCAAGATTATTATTATAACCTCTCAACCATCGCAAACGAATATAACATCTTGTAAATAAATTAGAAAAATAAAAATGTACAATCAAAGAGGTCAAACGTAAAACGACAAAAAAAAAAAAAAAAAAACAACTTTCAAAATGGCGCCCATAATGACGGCTGTAATAAAAAAGCCCGCGAAAAGAATAAACAATGCAAATAGACTAGTGACCAATAAAAGCTACTTCGTAAGAGTGAGTTTAAAATGGTTGACGATGGAAGTCTGGACGTTAACCGAATAAGTGACAAAGCCACACGGGCAATGACTGCTTTCCGCTGTTTTGGGTCCAGTCGGATCTAATATGAAGGAGACAGTTTGCCGCTTGCTTGCTGCTGTTATTCCAGCGTAAAAAAAGATCCACTCATGTGAAACATTGGCTGTCTTCTGGAAACCATGGGTGATGGAATAAGAAGTCGGAGGGTGTTATAGGGTTGGAATGGGATATATCGTTTATTGTTATTTTATTCTCGGTGAGGAAACGATTTATTGTTCTTTTATTGGTGTGTGTACGCATATGATACGATATATATATATATATATATATATATATATATATATCAGTGTGTGTACGTCTGAATAAGTTTGCGTATGTGTGTGCGTAGGTATATCATTCTCCAATTTGTCTGGCTGCAGTTTTGAAAAACGGAAATGTATAGTAAAGAAATCGTGTGTAGACTGCAAATGACATTGAGAGAGAGAGAGAGAGAGAGAGAGAGAGAGAGAGAGAGAGAGAGAGAGAGAGAGAGAGAGAGAGAGAGAGTGTGTGTGTGAGAGAGAGACGGAAGGCGGGGATAAAAAGTTATTTGTGTTACGACAGAAAATAATATTGGGAGCAATTATCCATTCAATGTTTTGAAATACACACACACACACACACACACACACACACACACACATATATATATATATATATATATATATATATATATATATAGAGAGAGAGAGAGAGAGAGATGTTTGTTTTGGTTTTAGCGATATGTTTTGAAATGAATTCAATTATTTATGAAAGTGCATTTTTAACTAAATGCGAGTTGGGAATAATTTTCCCTTTTAACCAATTTGGTACCCCCACATGGGGAGCGGTATATATATCATTATGTTTTTTTTTAAATGTAAAAAATAATATATATATATATATATATATATATATACAGTCCTGGTCAAAATCATAAGACCACTTAAGAAAGTAAGCGTTAACGCATATTATCGAATTTTTAATCAAACAAATGGTTGCCAAAAGGGAAAATATGATGGAAAAAAAATGAAATCTGCTTCATTCAAAACCTTAACCCTGATCTAATAATTATTTAAAAAAAAAAAACAAACATTTTCATCTGGTCAAAATGATAAGACCACTTTAATAAAATCAGTTAGTTTTGAAAAAATGAATACGAAAAGCTTTCTATGTTACTAAAAGCAACTTGTTAGTGGATAAACAACATCTTACTAAATTATAAATGGCAAAAGGGAAACCATTATCAGAGTTTGAGAGAGGAAGGATCTTTGAGCTTAATAGGGGTGGACTCTCCCATAGATCCATTGCAAACGAAGTGAATCGTAGCAAAACGGTCATCACAAATTTTTTAAGAAATCCAGATCAATATGGGCACAAAAAGAGTCCAGGTCGACCCCCCCCCCCCAAAAAAAATAACCCCATCACTGGATCGCCGTATCAGAAGAAAAAAAAAAACCCAGTATGAGCTCAAGTCGATTGAAAAGCCAAACAGCAGCAGAATGTAGTCCTAAAACCATCAGAAGGCATCTGAAAATGAAGGGTTTCAATCATTTAAAGCGACTGCAGAAACCACGTCTTCTTGAACAGCACAAAACTAACCGACTTAAATATGCCGCCAAATACCAGACTTGGGATGAAGAGAAGTGGGAAAATGTAATTTTCTCCGATGAGAAAAAGTTTAATCTAGATGGTCCAGATGGATTTCAACACTATTGGCATGATAAAAATTTTCCCAAAGAGACTTTTTCAACTCGGCATAGTGGAGGATGGTCTTTAATGATCTGGGGTGCTTTCTCGTCAAGTGGGACCCTAAAGTTGCAAGTAGTGAAAGGCCGGCAAACATCATTGAAGTACATTTCAATGCTTGAAAATGCTTCTATCAGGACAGAAGATCCACGTCTGTGTGGAAGAAATTGGATTTTCCATCAAGACAACGCTGCGATACACACTTCTCGACAAGCACGAGAATACTTTTCTTCAAATAATATAGAATTGTTAGATCATCCAGCATGTTCTCCGGACCTCAATCCCATTGAAAATCTTTGGGGATGGATGGCAAAAGAAGTGTTCAAGGATGGAACTCAGTATGATTTGATAAAGGAAGTTTCTGATTCAGTTTTCAGTACATGAGATAAAATTCCTTCGCAACTGATAAAAAAACTTAGTCGCAAGCATGCCGAAGAGAATTTTTGAAGTAATTCGTAATAATGGAGGCTATACTAAATACTGAGATCCTTTTTAGTAATTTATAATTGCCTTTTGTTAGATAAATTATCAGTGGTCTTATCATTTTGACCAGGTAAAAATGCTTGTTTTTTAAAAAACTAATTATTAGATTAGGGTTAAGGTTTCGAATGAAGCAGATTTCATTTTTTTCCATCATATTTTCCCTTTTGGCAATGGTTTCAACCATTTGTTTGATTAAAAATTCGATAATATGCGTAACCGCTTACTTTCTTAAGTGGTCTTATTATTTTGACTAGGACTGGATATATATAGTTAGTAGTAAGTTATAAAAAATATATATGGCAATTAAGCTACACATAATATTCCGCGTTTCATTCACGTTAGGATTCGTCAGGCTTTATATATATATATATATATATATATATATATATATATATATATATATATATATATATAGTGTGTGTGTATTTCAAAACATTGAATGGATAATTGCTTCCAATATTATTTTCTATAGTAACACAAATAACTTTTTGTATTTCTGTCTTCCGTCTCTCTCTCTTTCTCTCTCTCTCTCCCTCTCTCTCTTTCTTGCACGATGTCATTTGCAGTCTACACACAATTTCCTTACTATACGTTTCCGTTTTTAAAACTGCAACCAGACAAATTGGGCATGATATACTTACGCGCACACATACACAAACTTATACACACGTACACATACTTATATATATATATATATATATATATATATATATATATATTGCTCGGTGAATATGGCACTGGAAAAATGGCAACGGTAAAAATGGCAAAAGTGAATAAAGAGATAAAAATTGCACCTTGACAAACGGGAAATTAGGACCGTTCGAGAAGTACGGGATAAGCCCCATACCTTAGTTTAAAATAGAGATAATCCCCACTATCAAAACAATTAATAAATATATTTTAAATAGGCATTTATACTGGTAGGAGTGGGGTGGGGCTAGGCTTGTTTTTTTTTGTTTTTTTTTTTGATAGAGGCTAATCACGATCAACGTAAAAAGTCAGCAGTCGTTGTTAAATTTCGATCTTCCGCAAGAATTGCTAGTAGATTTTTAAAAATATTTTAATTTGATGAAAAATATTTTAGCTTACTTATATCATATGCATCTATTAACTGCTTAAAATTATTATTATATCAATTCTGAACATTTTTTCGTTATGTAAAATTTGGCAACATGTTAAATTTAGTAGTAAACTCAATATAATCGAAAAACGTTACCTCTATACCAATCTTAACCTATGTGTAGATTTAGTTTGTAAAAAGTCGGTTGGTTAGAATCAAATTCTGTAGAAACACCGAAAAGAAAAATTATAAAGTTTTATTTAATAATTATTTTATAATAAATATGTATGTGTAATAATCTGAGAGAAAAAGAGCATGCATAAAATTTCACCGCTGCCATATTTGCCTAAATACAATTCATTTTTTAAATTTAATTCAATGATTTAATCGCAAGCGACCACTGCATTGAATTTTATAGCACTAAAAAGATGTTTACTGTTTGAAAAAATGTTATCTAGAATTGTAAGCCATGTTTAGATTCAGAACAGTGTCCGATGGTTAGATGTTCTATACAAGTCCTGGAGGTGAGTGGTACTCAGTAGACAGTTCTTGAGTTGGAAGCCGCAGAGAAAAAAATTCTTCCTGCGTTGACACGGAAAAAAACAAAAACAAAACATATGCGGAGCAATTCTGGTTTCTGATTCGTTGGTAGCAGAACGTGAATTAATTTGATTCGTCAGTTCCTAGCAGCATCGTTTATAAATAGAATCTCCCGACTGTGCGGGATCATACCCCATTATCCTCCTGGATGATGGGATGTGTCTCCTAGCGGCTTTGCCTGCAGCGAGACAAGGTAGAGTACTCGTCAAGGATCCGTTCTTGACACTCAGCCCGACAGGTGAGGGGCCGGGAACCGGCCCAGCACCTGTCGGATTGAGGTACACCGCCTGTGTAATACCTAGGAGGTCCACCCTCCCAGGCCTTGCCACTGGGCTTTCCGGTGGAGTAAGTTTATCGCTTATTGCCTGAGGCGCCCCTACCGGGGAATGCCCAGACAATTTTTGTTGAGGCGAGAGTGCCTCTTCTTTAGGGGAGCTTGCCTGTTCTCCATCTTCCGGCCTTGTGCCACATTTTTCTGTGGTGGGCGACAAATAAATAACTACCTCATTATCCTCCTGGATGATGGGATGTGTCTCCTAGCGGCTTCGGCTGAGAGGAAACAGGATAGTCGTACTCGTCAAGGATCCGTTCTTGACACTCAGCCCGACAAGTGAGGGGCCGGGAAACCGGCATAGCTTTGTCTGACTTAGGTATACCGCTTGGGTACTACCTAGGAGGTCCACCCTCACAGGCCTTGCCACCGGGCTTTCCGGTGGGGCAAGTTAATCGCTTATCGCCTGAGGCGCCCCTACCGGGAATGCCAACGGGAATGTCCAGGCAATTTTTGTTGAGGTGAGAGTGCCCCTTCTTTAGGGGAGCTCGCCTGTTCTCCACATTCCGGCCTTGTGCCACATTTTGCTGTGGTGGGCAGCAAATGAATAACTACCGCATTATTGTTAAAAATATTGCAACATGTTATCATACGGAACATCGGAAAAATTGATTTCAACGATCCCATTAAACTCAAATTAAATAACAAGAAAATTCTCTTTATAATTTGAAATATTCATTGCTTTATCGCCCACAAATGAAACATTTTTTTTTAACAGGAATGTTTTTCTTACAACAATTAAATATACTTCTTTATAATAGGAATGTTGGGTTTGTTTTACCAAAGGCAGCGGTACGAAAAAGTGGTACAAAAACAATATATCAAATACATTTTATCAAAGGCAAGATAAATTACTCTTCTACCTAGTGTTTTTATATTACTCTAAACCTGTTATTCAATTCGAAAAACAAGTAGTGTCGAGCGTTATGCGAGAACAAGAAAAACTGGCGTAAAAAAAAGAATAGAGAACAAGAAAAAATGGTGGAGTCTCAATGATTATTTATCCCTTTGGTCCGTACGGAACACCCGGAACGCACAATTGTTTGGTCAGTTTTGGAGCCAAAAGTAGTGAATTCTGTGAGTTATCATGAAAATGCTTTAAGATACCAAAATAAAATGAAATATTCTCCTTTTACCTCTAGGAAACTGTCTGTCCTTGACTTATAGAATGTTCCTGAGCCCTATATGTCCTCATTTATTTTTGAGATAGTCCGACTCCACATTTACGACACCAAGTTGTAATCCTTGTGCCTTTGAAGCCTTCATCTCGGTTCTTCCCATAAACAACACACATAATTCGTTTTTTGATAAGCCTCATGTTAAAACAACGACCAATGAATGCACACATTTGATCAACGCTAGCAGGTTTCCAGGACCACATTTTGAAATGCTGCTTCAGCACCACTGATTTTGCTTGACACCAAACAAAATAGTTAGTCTCATTTACCAAGGAGTCCCAGAGAGAATTAGTGACATCAGCAATAGGCCTAAAGAAATGCTCAAAATATGTAACCAAGGAAGTAGTTGGTATTGGAGTCCAGGTTGGTTCACAGTGGGTATTGAAATCATGGAAGATTGGTGGCTTGTCAGCCGTCACCCAGGGATCATTGAGGACATTATTTGGGACAGGCCTACGTGCTCGCAGTGGGGCTGGCTGATCACCAACATTAGTATCTGAGGCGTCAGCATCATTTCCGGATTGCGGTGAGTCAGAATCAATAGGTTCATAAATATCATGAGGTTAATTCTCAGAATACTCCAAATAAATTCTTTCAACATCACGTTCACTCCCCGAATCATAATTGTCATCAGTCATTCAAATATCTAGCACTTTCTCTACATTGAACAATAATCGCCGATTTCTCTGACTGCGTCGGACTTGATCACTGAAATTCATGGGCGCATCCATTTTCTTCCACAATGACAACGTCAGCTCATTCACTCATCAATAAAGTCACCGGACCGTACCATTTTTCAGTAGGGGTGTTCGTTACATACAAATGAATGAAGCACATGGTAAAACAAAATTTATGTCGTTACACCGCCAAGACGATAGGCGAAAATCTTTTAAATGTGGATATATTCAAATTACTATTTCTTTTTGTCTTCCTGATTCTAGGAATTAGTTATAATAGCATGGATTATATGACACTGCCTTTGACTCCCAAAATATGTGTGTCGTTTTTGTTTTTTTTAGGTTTGGCCGGCTGTAATAATATATATATATATATATATATATATATATATATATATATATATATATATATATATATATATATATATATATATATAAACGTTGATTTGTTTGCCGTTAACGGCCTTAACTGTTTTGTGAAATTTCAACATTGTGGAACTGTTCAAGTTTTTCCATGTACTTAAATTCTGTATTGATTGGTGCGAGCCTGTGTCTAAATGCAATTTAATTGCTTTAGCAAAAACTTTACTGTTACATATTTACGTAAACTTTCTCTTGTGCCTTTTTTTCTGACGATTTTCGTTAGACGCATCAGCTTTTATTTCTCTTTTTATCGCCGCAATAAGAACTTTTGTGTTCTATCGTTTTTTTTATATACCAAACATTTTTTTAGACATGTATGGGCAGTCTCTGACCCAATGCAGATCTCCGCATATGTTACAGGGGAAAGGAATTTATTTTTTGAAATTTTTTTTTCAGATGTGTGAAACGATTAATGCGTAACGATTTCCCTTTTTTTATGGGTTTATTTGTATTACGTACATTTTAGAATTTTTGGCTACTTTTTATTATATTTACAATGCCAAATTCGGTTTATTTTTTAATGATTTCTATCTTCTGAAAATTTTCTGTTAATTTTTGTAGATTTAAGCTTGGTTCTTTTTCTAATTTTGTTAGAACACGCCTTCTGATTTCTATATCTCGACCAAATGTAAGTTCCTATGCGAATACTAGACATTTAAAATTGTCAGCACTGAGATCTAATAATTTAAATTCATCGCAATGTTTGCTCATAGCCACATAGGTGGCGAAATGATCCGCGTCGTTTTTAACTAGATTTAAGCATTTCCATATTTTATGGAATAGAGAGACTTTCAGGCTGGAAAAAGTTCTGTAAGGAGTTTCACTGTATCGGCGAAAGATAACTCCGAAGTTTTCCGTGGCAAAATGAATTCCACAACTTTATTATGTTCAGCAATTTCTAATCATACCAATGCTGGCAGTCTATGTTAAAGAAGTTTTCTATAGTCTGTCGCAAACGATTTATCTTCATCTGGTGCATAACAGAAATTATCAATTGCATTTATATTGAATCTTGTGGAAATGCAGTATTATTATCCGCGTACGCATTGTTTTTAACCACTTGAGAAAATAACTCATATATATGAATCTGTTGTTCTTCAGTACGTAGTTGACATCCCAGTAATTGTTCTTGTTTCCATGCTGTTGAATCTGTAATCGTTCGAGTAGTTGTTCTTGATTTAACTGCTGTTGAATCTGTAATCTTTTTTTTTTCATGCAGCTGAATCAGTAGCTTTACCAATTGTGCCATGACTTCCCGGAGTTCATAAATTTTTGTATAATAAGTAAAAATAAAGAATGCACAGATTAAATGAAACAACCGTGTTTGGTTAACACCTGAGGGGTACAGTAATTCGCTTCCCACTAGTTTGCACGCACGAAAAATAAAGAACAATACAGTTCTTACTCCTTTTTTTAGAGTGACAAACTTGCTGATAGTTTGACAGTAGACGAGAAAAGAAAAAACTGCTCCTTTATTGTCTATTCCCAATATTTTGTGAATATTGACTTAGACACGATTCGTTGTTAGGTTATCCAGTGATTAGTATTTTTGTGAATACGAATATGTTATTTCCTTATTTTTTGTCAGTGTTGTAGAGAGTGAATTTGTTTTCATGAAGGTTCACTCAGTATATAGTTGAAAAAGAAACGCCGTAGTTTTTGTCAGTGTTATAGTTGAAGAAAAAAAAACTGGGTTTGAGATTCACATTAAGTTAGTCACTACATATTATAGCTGTGCTTGTTCATCGTTTGCCAGTATTATAGCAAAGTTAACTGGATTTATTAAAATGGTGTAGCTCTTTATGGTTGAATCCACGTTCACTAGTGTGATAGCGAATTTTCGTGACGACGTACTTTTGAATTCTCGTTCGCCCTAGTTAAAGGTTTACAAGAAAAACAGAATACGGAAATAGATCATAGAGTATTACTATTTATATGCGATGTAATATGATAAACAAAGAATCAGAAATTTGAATGTGCTTGAGTACGTCTAAAGGTCAAAAAGTAGAGCTGAGACAAGAGAGACAAGCAGACAGAAAGAAGCAGATATATAGAGAGACAGAAATATATAGAAAGACTAATATATATATATATATATATATATATATATATACAGAGAGAGAAAGAGAGAGAGAGAGAGAGAGAGAGAGAGAAAGAAATAGAGAGAATTAAATTTAGACATATATAGAGAGATTGAAAAAGATGTAGCGAAAGATTGGATGATAGGGGATATAGGGCAAATGACAAAACAAAGAACTATTTTAGAAGTGGGAGAGAAAGAAAAAACGTGCAACGGGATAGTGGGAAAGTAATTGAAGGAAAAGAGAAAGACCAGATACCGAGAGAGAAAAAGACAAAGACTGAATTGAAAAGGAAGAGAAATGCAGTAAAAGAGAAAGAGTAGAAGACTGAATGAGAAAGAGTTGTGTAAAGTGAGAGAAAAAGCGAGACTGTGGGAGATATTAGAAAAGTAAAAAAGAAAAAAAAAGAGAATAGAGAAGTCACCATGAAATGATACAAAACAATGAAAGACGGGGAACACTCTCACTATGAAGATATGATACAAGGTTGGAAGTTTGAAATTGAAAAGCCAGTACACAAGTGGAGGTGCACACTGGCTCACAAAAATGACTCAGATTTCGAGAAGGTAAAACTTGTAGATGGATCTCCTAAGATTGCGCAAAACCTAGTGCTTAACAGAGGAAGGGCATACATTCTCAAAATAGTCGGCTCTGTCGAACTGATTGTCAAGGACATATCATCAACTGGTATGCACGTAGTTTGAAAAAAGACGACAAGATCTAAATGTTATCGGAATATGGCCAACATAAAGGATTCTACGTATAATTTCAGGTATTAGAATTTCATAAGCAAATGCATTTAATTAGACATGATCAATGTCAAAACGCCCAAAATGTTGAAGTTGTATAGAATAAAATATAGAAACCAGTATCTGCCTAGGCTATATCTGCCAAGAGGAGCAGGAGGTACGGGTTTCTCAGAGATTGACTACCAGCATCGTGCCACAACTGTGAGTAACGGGGCAAATCTGATGAGCTCCCTAAATCCAAACCTCAAAATTGTGCACCGGCATAATGAAACAAAAGCTAGCAGAACAACCTCCATCACGAAACTGGTCAAACATTTTGAAAAGACTGTCTTACAAACGAGACAATCAGAAAAAAAAATATGCAGCAGAAATAACCAAAAAGAGTCGCCAAAATACACCAAGAATTTCCATCCCAAAGAACTAAAAGAATGGGCCAATGAGCAGCGTGCCAATTATTTTCTCGACGAATTAATCGAGGATTATATAGATAAGGAAGGCACTATAGACTAGCTAAAAAGAAAATTGCTCCACTATGACTTGAAGAGGTTTATAATGGCTGATCAAGATCAAGATTTGATGACCATGCTTTTAAGAAAATGAGTAGTCTCAGCAATGACAGCAAGTGCACAGAATTAGAGAGTGTGAACCACTTAACATCCAGCTGTCAGGTTCTGCAGGTAACGGCTACTATATAATGTGAAACAACAGAGTGTGTAAATTTATCCACTGGACAATCTGGAAAAAGTTGAATATTAAATGCAGCGACAAGTCCTGAGAATATATACCAGAAAGTACAGTTGGAAATAAGTCATACCATCCGCTATGACTATGCAATCCATACAGCTACGTACTTAGAAAATGGAGCTATAAAACCTGACATAGTGATATAGGAGAAAAAGCAACGTTAGTAGAAGTTAGTGTTCTAATGATGCTGGCTTAAACAGAGCTGGAAGGGAAAAGATAACTAAATACAAAGGTCTTAAATATGACATGAAAAGAAACTGGAATCTTAGGAAGATCTCTATCATTCCAGTTATTATAGGAGCAACTGAACTCATGAAAAAGAATTTTAAAAAGTACCCGGTAAATTAAGTGCTAGAGAGATTCAAACAATTTCACTTAAAAGGGCGGTTAGAATCTTAAAAAAGATCGCTCGGTTGGAATATATGATATAGTGGGTGATGCCCCACCTTCAGCTTAAACAAAATGATAAGAAAATTAAAAAAAAGAAAAGTGAAATAAATGGTTAGCCTATAAACGAATGACCAGTGCTGGTTTTGCCACTCAGCAACTGAGATTCCGGGCCACCTAATATCTAGATGCCAAATTCGATTGGCAAATGGCCGACACACTGTCCGCTACAACAACCTACAAGGTGGAACGATAAAGTTGTCGCCCTAAAGAAAACAACACTACAGCTTTATTTTAAAACTTTTATTGAAAAAAAAAAATCAATTCAGGTAACTTGATTATGTAGTAGAGCTGACATCTATTCAATGTAATCGTCTTTAGCCACAATCACCGCCTCGATATGGGTTCGGAACTGGGAGCATAACTTTTCCACAAGCATCGGCGGGGGCTCGGCGAATACTCAGTGGATGGCGGAGATCAGGCTGACTTTGGTATTGTGGGAAGTCATGTTGGTGATGTTCTCGACGTATGACCAAACGAAGCCGTCCAGTGGATTCAAGTCGGGGGAAGACGGGGCTGTAAGAGAAGGGTACAACTTAAGCCAAGCCTGGGTCTCTTTGGACTTGTAGGCCGGCGTCGACTCCTACTGCCACACCCAGGGTTTGCTAGCTGATTGCACCAGAGGATCACCACACTCTTCAGCACATCCAGGTACACTTTGGTATTGACTTTCAAGCCGACTTCGAAGATGTGAGGTGGCATGATGTGACCCTCATTTGAAACCATATCAAAGACCATAACCGTGACCGGAAACTTTGTTTCCATTACCCTGGGCACCTCCCTGTTATTCGTAGCAATCTAGCGATGCATTTAAGGGTGCTAACAACGGTCCTGTTGTATTAACTTGGATCGGTCTCTGAAAGATATAAGCATTATGCCAGCTGTGATAGGGATAACTAACCTTATGGAAAACAAGTTAAATACTTAGAAACAATATTCAGAAGGCCAAACTGAAGCGAAATACAGATAGCAGCCATAAAGGGAACAACGCATATTCTAAAAAGAACCCTCGGATATAAATTCCAATCGTAATGAAATTAAGTGTTAAATCCACGGATGAGCCCTTTGATTTCTGAAATAAAATTAAAAATTAAAATAACCTGGAAGATGAAATGTACCAGAAAGAAAATAGGCCAATGATGGAATACTGTTACGGAGTATTCCCCCCCCCCAAATGAGGTTACCTGAATCGTATTATAGATATGTTATCTATTGGTTAACATGCGACGAAACAAAGTATTGCAAACTCTGAAAGATAATCCTCAATAAAGAATATAACTTATTGAATTAACTAGTCCAAAACCCAAACAGTGTACACGATATTCAGAAATTAAACATATAGTTAATTTTAAACATTGACCTTTGAATGCATTTATTGGTAATTAACTGTCAGATATAAAACTTTGTTAAAGAAGACTTTTTTTGACACATAAAGAAAACTACGAACAAAGACACCAAAAAGTTCACCAAATGAAAACAATTAATGGAAGAGTTAATAAAAAAATAGTGCAATGAAGACATGCAAAGACTAGAAAACAGCCCTGAAAAAAATTAGAACAAGAGAAATATTATGTTTCTGAATTTTTGAGATAAGGATTTATTATTCGTATTTTTTGGTTTCTTCGGACTACTGTCTTCAGCGTTATTTCACAACGTTCAGCCGTGACATAATGAATAAAGTACTTGGTAAAATTTAATTCTAAGTTAAATTCATTTGGAGGTTGAAGGTTCAGTCATCAGTGCAGACAACAATGAAAATAAAATTACGAATTACTTATGCATTCTACCCAGTCATGGCTGACGGAATGAGCACATGTTACACCAATAGATTAAATAAAGGATTCTTTACAAAATTCCGTGCAGATTCCCGAGTCTGATAGAAACGCTCTCGAGTTCGACAAGGTACACTTCAAGAAGGCCGGATTTTACATCGATCGAAACGTTGTGGGAAAAACACTCAAGATGAGAACAGTAATCTGAAGAATCCAAATAATACGACAAAGAGGAATAATTTTTCGGAACGCTTAGAAAATTTCCTAAAAGAAAGTGACTAAGGTACTCTCAGAATTTTGTAATCAATTTCGGTGTGCAGTTTAGATAGAATTGTCATATTTGTGACAATAAAGGACCTACGTCCTCGAATTATAGCAAATAATTATGAAACAGAATCTGAAATTAAAAAGTACGGCTCAATCTACAAGCGTAGAAAAACGCATTTACTATGAAAAAGAAACATTTAAATGTAAATTTCAATTCGACTCAGTTTTGACTTGACGATAATAATTAAATAAACGTAGCTAAAATCTGCAGACCAGTACATATAATCTAAAGAATGCATTCGACACAGCATGTAAACAAATAATGACAAATTATAATGTGTAATAATTGTGGAAGTGAAAACACACACACAAACATACTTATAAATACACAGACACGTTTGAAGTAGCATAATTTAATTAAGATTAAAAAAAAATTCAATGAAAACAACTAAGTATAATAGCACACGATAGCCTATAAACAAATGACCAGTGCAATCTTCAATCAGTTTACGTGGGCAAGAAAACTGTGTCAACTATTCTTAGCAGAAATAAGTATTTGTTTAGAAAAACACCCGAAGCGAAATAAAATATATTCTTGCCAATAACAGCGGAAGGAGAAAACGTAAAAATAAGGTAGACCGAATCAAATATAGCTATGTCAGACGAGTAGTTATTTACGTTGGGCCCTTAAAATCTGACAAAGCGCCTTTCTATGTTACACACACACACACACACACACACACACACACACACACACACACACACACACACACACACACACACACTATCTCTCTCCTCTCTCTCTCTCTCTCTCTCTCTATATATATATATATATATATATATATATATATATATGGACGAGACACAGAAAGAGGTTAAAGCATGATATACTTTTGTTTCTTGATTTTTGGCTTTCTTGATTGTTTCTGACGCAAGATTTGGATGTTCTGTTTCTACCACTCTAAGCCATAATCAATACCGGAAATTAAAATTTGGCTTCTTCGATTGTATACTTTTCATTCTTTTGGCTGAAATCAGCATATCTATCTATCTATCTATCTATCTATCTATCTTATTCTGATTATAGTTATAGCTCTCGATCTCTCTCTTTCTCTCTTTATATATATATATATCCCTCTCTCTTATTTCTGTTTCTGTCTATCTTACTTTCTCTCTCTCTTTCTCTCTCTCTCTATCTCTATCTCTCTCTTTCTTTCTCTATATGTATATATATGCATATATATATATCCCTCTCTCTATTTCTGTTTCTGTATGTCTTACTTTCTCTCTCTCTCTCTCTCTCTCTCTCTCTCTCTCTATATATATATATATATATATATATATATATATATATATATATATTCTTTTTTAATTAACGGTGGCCTAGAAGTAAAGTGATAGCCTAATTTTGTGACTGGGTTCGAACCTCATGACCAGCAGTAATTATCACTATGACACAGTGAATTGCATGGCACAAACTGTTTTCTTGTACTCGGACATCACACTCCCTCGCGTCAACCCACCTTGGTTTTTGAGTGAGCACATTAGTGTCTGATCGATCACAAATTTTGCTGCGGTTTGGAGAATTTCTCGTTTCTCTGCTTCCTCATCGACCTCCCGAGGTGAATTGTAGCATTCACGAAGAATGTCATAGGTTTTTTCCTAAACGTCAAAATGTTTTTGACGCCTCTACGGCCTTCAATAACGGTTATATTGACTTAGCAGTTTTTTTCTTGAGGTACTGACTTCCGTACGTTGTGGATTTACTACTTCATCGTTTTCCTCACAAACACTCTCGAATACCGCATCCTAATCGCTGTCCTGTAATCTTCTACTTTTCCGTTGTTTGGTTAATTCAGCTAACGTGAATTGTATTGGAATATTCCACATCGTACGATGGTAAACACGGTCTGTTGCGTGAAGATCACCACCAAAATATTCGAGGTTTCTGCGTTGGCTGAATTCATGTTTTACCCTGAAGATATACGTACACAGTGTAGTTTTTTTTTACATGGCCATCACCACTTATCAAGGCCTTGAGGCCACTCGAGGATAAGGGTTAAAGAGTGCACAGTAGAAATTGGACAATGTAGTAATCGTTAGTAATGGAAATTTGGTGAATTTGTTAACTTATATGGAACGGCTCATCAAAAACTTGTTTACCTTAGACTTGAAAACAACCATATTGTAATCAGTTGGAAAACAGGAAAACGGAAGACAATTCCATAGGCGTGTAGTTCTAATAAAAAAGCTTTGCTCATGGAATCTACGTTTAGGTTTAGGTACAGATAAAGTTGCGTATGCCTGTATGTGAGTCAGACTGAGTGCACCACTACAGGGTGCCCCCCCCAAAAAAAACAAAAACAGGGGGCAGGTTTTAATAGCAAATGCACATCATATAACCTAGGACCCATACCGAAATTGCTGCACGTTTTGGGCTCACTCTGTAGATGTGGCTGAAGGAAGGAGTCGGGGTTACCTTAGATATGCTATAAGGGGTGATTCAATATAACTGGCAACCATTTCAAGTGAAAGATTGACCCTAGAGACATAGATACACAATTTATTGGTTTATCATGAAAACTGACGGAGTTTTAAAACGTAATGGAAAAAGACTTATAAGTTGAAATTGTTTACCTTCTAAATTTGAAACTTTCTTATTATTTAAATCTTGTCTACCTTATAGCATGATGTAATGTAGACCCAACCTGACATCAATCCACACAAAAATGCTGCAATTTTTTGTGGTTAGCATTATATCGATTAGTACATAACAAATTGTTTACAGTTCAATTTCCCATCTCACAAATCAGCCGAGATTTGCATAATAATGCCGTAACAATCTTACACATTGAACAACGATGTTTTAACCTTTTATTTTAGACTCCTCAGGGCGCGTTTTACATATTATTTACAAATGATTTGCTTTTGAAGTTTATGTTTAGATATTATTTGGTAAAGGTAAGTATAGATTGACAGAATTTGACCCCAGGGTCATCGGCGCATGGATTGGTCGATTTATTTATATGACATAAGAAGATTTTAAGTGAAATTTGATGCAGTTCCAACGCCAGTGAGAAAAAAGCATAATGATAGTGTTACGATCTTGAACTTGAGTGTGTCGAAGTATTGTTCAAAATTGAATTTTCCACATGAGATTAGATTAAGCAGAAAAGTGAAAAGTTCAATAAGAAGGTAAAAATTAGATTGGGCTACGTGTCAGGATATTATTGATATTAATATTAATATAACAGGAATTTGGAAATAGGACCTGTCGTAGAAAATCCCTTTCTCTTCGAAAGATGAACTTATTGGACTCAGCAATCTGTTTTTCGAGGCTCTATCTTCATCCATTCTCTCAGGAAGAGATTGAGAAGAGACTTATATAACTTTGCAGTGCCGTCGATGAATAAAACACCAAAGAAAATGATGCCATTAAACAAGTATGTTGTTAAGATTTGTTTTTGTAACTTGGTGCCTTATTATAGCTACAAGGACGGAGAAGAGAGCTCTTACCACTACTGAAGCACTTCATGATCCATTGAAATATTTTCTTACAACCGGCCAGCAAAAGACACAGCAGTTCTACGTAAGCTGACCCAAATAAAGACCCATATAACAAACTAAACAAGTTGTTTCGAAAACAATAAAATAATTGTAATAATATTCTATTTAATAAAAGCTTCATGGGGTATGCATATTTGTTAGATTTTTTAAAGCCTATTTGAAGATATAAGACTCTTTATTAGTGCTTCTTACCTAATTCACCTTAGGGTAGATAAATACTGTATTCTATTAGCGTTGAAATAACCAACCATTCTCGCTGACAAAGTGTAAGCTGTCAAAAGTTTGAGGTACACATGTAATATGCATTGGTGGTATGGAAGCCGGTAATTGAACCACCGTATGCCCGTTGGTGAATTTTTTAGATGAGCACTGGTTATTCGTATTATCTGGATTCATCAGACTATTGTTCTCATCTCCAGTGTCATTTTACCAACATTTCGGTCGATGTAACTGTCGACCTTATTCATGTGTATCTTGTCGAACTCGGAAATATTTCTGTCGAACTCGTAAGGACCCATGGCGTAAGAGTACTCGGAAAAACTAATTGTAATAAGTGATATTTTGTTGAAGGTTCAATTCTCAGTGTGAGCAACCTAAAAATACAATTGCGAATTACTAAAGACCTGTATCCAGTCATGGCTGAACGAGAGCATGCTACTCCCGTGAAGTAAATAAAGGGCTCCGTTCGAAATTCTGGACAGGTTTCATAATTTTTATCCCGTCGTATTTTTAGATGCGTTTAAGTATCAACATCAGAGGCTCAGTGCACCATTTTGTCGGTTTGTCAGACTTAAGTTTGAAAGAGCATTTTCATCGTGAAACACACAGATTGGATGAAATCAACGAAGAGAAAGGAGCAAAAAAAATAAGTAGTTTACTGAGACGCGTGGACGCATTTCTTTCAGAACTTCACACTGTCAGCCAGTCTGTTGATTTGAAATAGTATTTTACCGACCTGTCAGTCGCTCTGTCACGATTATGCTTGAACCAGTAATTCCATCATTAAACGTATTTTATTATTTTTTTTTTTAGCTGTGCCAAAATATGGTAAACTTCGGAATAATTAACAGTCAATAATTCGTAAAAAAAAATAAAAACAGCCAATAATTTTTCACAAACGCAGAAAATTAGTTTTTCTCGTATACTTGTAACGTATGGAAAGATTTTTATTTGAGAAGGTTATTATGACGGAAGTTGTCTTATTAACAAAAGAAAACAAAAAATGGCGGTCGAAATGTTTGTTTAACTGGTTGAGGGATGTGTTCATGCTGAAAAAATAGTAAAAAACAAAACTATTTACCCTACCATTAGCCGTAATTCCGAGTGGCAAGACACCTGAACAAAATCCCTCGTAAAATCACACGTAATCACCTACCGTTAGTCAAGCGAAGATCTTGAAATAAAATTCTTAAATGAAAAAAAAAAATAAAAAAATTACAAACCGTTTCCACACATTAAGAGCATGCGGTTCTACAGAAAATTTCATTCTACTTCGTTTGTTATAATTTATATGTTATTTTTCTTTTTTGCTTACAAGTCTCGAAAGTTAACTGTTCTGGACGTTATCCCTTAATATTTCTATACGTAGGATATCGGTTCATTTATCTGTCATTCTGTCACGTTTAAGTTTGAAATAGCATTTAGAATTTGCATCGTGAAACGCGTTTTATTGATCTGTTTGTCCGTCGACCGGTACGTTGGTTGTAAGGCTTAAGTTGGAAATAAAACGTGCATGTTTATTTACTATGTGATATAATTTATCCAATTTTTGCCCAGAACCACGCCACGTAAGAAGAAATAGGAAGCAGTCACTTGTCCTTTGTTTGCCAGTTGAAATGTTATTTGGATCCGACAAGATCATTTTATATGTTTCTGAATTTTTGAGATAAGGATCGACAATTCTTATTATTTGAATTATTAGGGCAACTGTTTTCATCTTGAGTGTTATTTTCACAATGTTTCGGTCGATGTAACTTCCGACCATCCTCTGATGTATCTTGTCGAACTCAAACGAACTCCAAATACAATTGCGAATTAATTAAGACTTCTACTCAGTTATGGCTGATAGAACGAGAGCATGCTACACTCGTGGATTGAATACAAGGTTCTCTTCGAAATTTTGTGCATATTCCCAAGATCTTCAGAAAGATTTCCGAGTTTTACAATATGCACCTGAAGAAGGCCAAAGGTTACAGCAACCAAATTACAGTACCAAAAAATTAGAGCAGTACCCGAATAATGCGAATAATTTTATATGTTAGATTATGCCTTTTAGAGAAATCTTATTTTAATCTGTAATCGCATTTTAACTTTTAATCACAAAAGACATCTTACACTCTTCAACATTTTTCATGTAAATTTATTATCTTACTAAATTAACAGGACGACATCAGAGCTAAACGGCACCAGTACTAAGTCCAAAAACAGTTCCACTCTTTTATGCATTCTTTTGAAAATTAACTTTTAACTTTTTTGCCAAAAGCTATGTTGAAAACTGACTAGAATTTTAATTAAGAACAACTTTAGTAGTTAAAAACAAATGTAGTAACGCATTGAAAATCAAGGTAAAAAAAAGGAAGAAAAAAAGAAAAAGTATAAAGAATGCAAGATGGCCATTCTTTCTTTGTAAGACAACGGTTGGTTGAATAATCGTGGATAACCGACTTAAGTAGATGGCATGTTTCGGTGTTTTCACTTCCGGAAGCGGAAACAGCACCAGAACAACCGGAAGTTAATGGAAACCTCATTTCCGGTTTGTGTGCTACGCATTTGGCGTTCCATAATGAATAGATGGATGGCGGCCACTCTAACTAAAAATAGTTATAATTGAAATTTAAATTTCATTGCAAAAGGCATTTTTTTCTTAAATCTTTTTTGCTTAATTTTTTTCTCTCTCTGACTGACTTTATTGCAACTCATCTTTGTTTCAGTTCAGAATATTTCAATTATTTGAAATGAAACTTTTTTTCAAAGAGGACTGACTCAAATTTTTAATTTATCCCTGTTTCTATATAGATATTGTCGTCTAATTATTCAATTTAACAACACTTAACTTTTTTCTATTATACACACCGGTAAACTAATACTTTTTTTTTTACGTAGGCAATCCGCGTCTAGAAAATTATTCAATAGAATACTTAATCATAGCATCTGATTTGTTGAATTAAATTATTCTCTTTTGAATTATTTGGATTATTCCGACTAGTCTTGGATGTTATTTTACAAACATGTCGGTCGATGTAATCTTCAACCTTCTTCAAATGCATCTTGTCGAACTTTTAATGTTCATGTCAGATTCGGGAATCTGTAAAGAATTTCAATAGGACCTCTTCATTTAATTCAAGGAAGTAAACTGCTCTCGTGCGGTATTTCATGACCGTTTAGAAATCTTAAATAATTATTCATTATATTCTTATACGCCCGTATTGAGAATATGCAACCCCAGACGAATGTAATTGAGAACTAATTATAAATTTAAGTGAATTAAATAATGTGTTTCGAACAACGTTGCGAAGCGCAAGGAGTTGTAACCTGATCTATATTTAGTGTTATTAATGTTTATGTAACGAGAACTATAGTTAGTGTTATTAAGAAGTTATAACGTGAGCTATATTAAGTATTATTAAGGTTTATGTAACGTGAGCTATATTTGGTGTTATTAAGATTTATGTAACGTGAGCTATATTTGGTGTTATTAAGGATTATGTAACGTGAGCTATATTTGGTGTTATTAAGGTTTATGTAACGTGAGCTATATTTAGTGTTTTTAAAGAGTATGTAAAAAGAGTAATTCAAATACCATCCGAATTTTTCTTAGATTTTAACAATAGGTATCTGACATCAATTAATAAATATTCCTTAAATTTAAATTGTTTTGGAATATTGTAAAGGGCTTAAGGGTGTCTAATATGGGCATAACATCTCATTGAAAAAAGTTAAATACATTAGATTACCATTGATAGTCATCCAATTAAGCAAGATTCTCTGAATTTCAATTTCTTCTTAAAAACCCTTAAAATTTAAACATTTTTTAGAATCATAATGTCATGAATTTGGAACCTAATTGGAATACGCAAATGAAACATATTTTGATTTCAATCTTCGTAAGGGGACATAAAAGTGGTGCAAAACCGTTCAGTCTCTGGAATTTAATTTTATCCGTTCTAGAACAGGTATTATATTATGTATATATAATGGCATGTGTATATATTTATACATTTGTACGTACAAAATTGATTAAGCAAGATTATCTGAATTTCAATTTCTTCTTACGTTACCTTAAGCTTAATAATTAAATTTTAGATATTTTCTAGAATCAAAATCATGTAATAGATTTTCGATGTAAATTTGAATAAATATTCTTAATATATGGCGTATATATTGGTTTGATTTTTTGTAAGTGCACATGAAAGCCGTTTAAAACTGTTCTTATCAGAGTATTAACTTTACCAGTCCTGAGACTAGTATATATAGCACAAAAACATATATATGCATGTGGATATATATATAAATAACGATAATATTTTTAGAAAAAATATTAACACTTATTTGAATACTATACACTAGTGTTTCATACTTACGCAATCATCAGTGTGATAATTACTATCAGCCGGCAAATTCAAACCCAGTCACAAAATCACACATTTTACCTCAAGACTACTAAAAATTAACACAGAAATTGAGGGAAATTAAGTACTTACGTATGTCATGTCAGCAGGCATATACGGTAAACAGTCAAATAGTATTTAACGATAGGAAGTCGAAATATTGCACACATACACACATATGTATAGTTCGGTATTCTACGTATGTTTCTAGGCATATATTTTTGCTAATGATTAGTTGGTGATGACTAGAGCATAAAACAATTTCATTGTTGTTTTTTAAATAATTTTTATGATCCCAATTTACTATTTCAAATGTCGTGCGTTTTTAAGAGGAACTACTAGAGTTATAAAAACACCGTAAATGCGGTCTAGCATGTGCAGTGCATTAATGTGCTTAGAATTGTACGGTGATACATCTTTATTTAGGTAGGGGGAAGGCGGGCATTGGTTTAACTGTTTAGCGGTGTGCTTATTTGACTATTTACATATAATAATCGATTATAAGACATATGCGAGACTATTAGCGACCACTTCCGCTTTATCTTGAGTCGTCTTATGCCTACCGTTATTTTGTAAATCAATGCAATAACAATGTTATTTTGTGGTTAAGATATCGCGTTTTGTCAAGTTAGCGTAATTCTGAATTATAATGAATATATTTTTGAGAATCAAAATAACTTTTTTGAGATTGATTTTTATTTTTTTGTATATTACTACGCGTAATTCTCGTATCTGTCAGCGTCTATTTCCGGTTGTAGTTATGCAATATGTTGCCTGATAGATTTTGGTAAATGAGTATATTTTAGTGTGTGTTTTTGGATTAATTTGATTATTTATTTGTGAGTATATACCGTATAATAACTAGTAATTAAAACTATTTTGAATTATTAAATCAATTGCTTAGTGTGTTTCATAACGAGTTATTTTGTCTTGACTAGTAATTAAAACTGATTTATGATTATTTAATTATTTCTTTTGTTTCATGTCTGTTAGCGGTCATTTATTAATATCTATGTTTTTGAAAATTGTAATGTTATTTTTTATATTTTTACTGATGTTCTTATATATCATTCCAGTTTAACTTGTAAATAAATAAACCTGATTTTGATAATTAGATCGTATGTTTTGGCGGCTATACTATGATACTGCATGTGTTTATAGTATTTTACAGTTTTAATAATAATAAAAAACGTTTCAACGTATTAATTTGTATATATATTGATTTAATAATAGGTTATGATAATAACATGTAGAATGTGCTGGGCCCATAACCTCTTTATTTTTTATTTTACTTTCAGAAGAGTTTCCGATAGTTAGTTATTCTATACAAGTCCTGGATATGACGAATTCTCAGTGGACAGCTGTTCTGTACAGGTTCCGACTTTATAATTTTGCAGCCAAAGAGCAAAAGATCCTTCTCGTGTTGACACAAAAAATATTTTATGGGGCAATTCTGGCTTCTGATTGGTTAATGGCAGAACGTGAATTAATTTGATTCGTCAGTTCCTAGCAGCAGCTTTATAAATAGAATCTCCCAACTCTGAGGGAGCATACACCCCCATTATGATTCAAAAGTATTGCAACATGTTCGATTAGTGATTTTCTTATTTTTTGTTTTGGGAGTATTTGTGTTACAGGAAAAATGGCTGTCCCCTTTCCATGTAAATAAGAAGACCATTAGATACTTGAAAATGAGAAAAGGATAAGCCAAGACTCGAACCTTGTAAGCAAGATTAAGAAATAGAATGTTAGAAATCGGAATGTTAAGAAGATCTATTGTTAAATTCTATTATAAATAGTTAGATATTGTTTATATTGTAAAAAGAATTGATTGTTCAGTCTTTTACAAAACTGAATATTAAAAATGTCAGCTAAAAAGAATGAACAATACAAATTAAAAATACATTGTTAAAAAATAGGTTAGTTGAGAATTCTTTGTTGTCAAAAGTGTGTTTGGAAAAACGTGTGCATAGCCACGTGAATTGGTCACGTTTGGGAAACACACTTCTGACGTCATAGCAAAAGGGGAATTCTCAATATAGGATCTAGAGTAGTCAGATCAGGGCAGTTTAGGCAAAACAGTCAGCAAAGTCAGTCGGAGAGAGTTGATCGGCCAAAAGTTGACATGGTCAGAGGAGGGTCCCCTTAGAGGCGAAGGGGTAGAAGGTTAACTATGTAGATCCCGAATTTGAATTCCTGACGTCATCATCATTCGACCGGTCCAATGAATAAAGAATCACCATCGATATTTTGTAACTGTTTGTCTTCGTGTCGTCATTCCACTAACTGAAAGGTAAATGCGTTTTGTTATCTTCCAGAAGGTAATTGTTAATCATCTTATTACGAACACTGCGTAACTCTCCCAAGAATATGTATCTCTCCTTTTCTCTATATGTGTTATAAGAAATATAAGAACTATGCATCTATCAAGCTATCACCCTCCGTATGTATATATATATATATATATATATATATATATATATATATATATATATATATATATATATATTATATATATGAAGTCCCAAGCATCGCAGAACAGAACTGTATATGTATAAATGTCTCCCTCTCCATCATCACTGTCGTTATATTCGTAATATATATGTGCCCTAATATGAATCCCCATCATATCTCTTTAATATGAACTCAGCGCCATCCTTTAAAAATGAACCCCCTCTACACAACATTTGTAGGAGTTCAGTTTCACTAGTTATGTGTAAAGTCCTGTGATATGTATGTTGAATTTAAGTATCCATTTGATTTCTTTTTGTTTGCGTATTTTGATTGATGAGAATTCAAAGTATGTTAGCTGGCACTTGATACAGAGCTACGTAGTAAGTTCTGAAAATATATATATGACAATTAAGCTACAAAGAATATTCCACGTTTCATTCAAGTAAGAATTTGTCAGACTGAGGAATTCTCACGACAATGAAACGCAGAATATTCTGTGTAGCTTAATTGCCATATATATTTTCATAACTATATATATAGTCTTCAGGCTTATGCGCGAATTTTGTGGTTGTCTGTCGTTTTTATATATGCACCTTCTATTGAGATTTTAGTTAGCCAATCAGCTTTCTAGTATCCACCGCGTCCTTTCTATCAGTCAATGAACATGCAATTACCAGACAAAGGCCCATTTGACCTCTGGTTGACCTGTTTCTTTGTGTGTGCTCTAGCCTGGATATCTAGTTTCTTGACCTGTTTTAAATCTAGGTTAGGATTTTTTTTATGTTAGTTTATATATATATATATATATATATATATATATATATATATATAATGTGATAGTTTATGCATATTCATGTTTATTTAATTTTTTTTGTTTATTTTCTATTGTTTTTGTTAGTTTAAAAATTATTTTGTATCGCTATCCTAGAGTAAATTTTATCTTGTGAACACAGTTGTTCGCTATTTCTCTTCTACAGTTTAATAGATGTTGGGTTCTTTAAAGTACAGGATAGCAAATTTTTCATGAAGGCATAATCTACAAGGGTCGTCTAGGTCTCTACATGTGGTAGCTTGTCTTATTATTTTCCATTCGACTACCGGCGAATGTCCGCGTTCCTTCAGTTCCCAGTATTTATTTGCCAGCGTTGTTTTCATACGGTGTTTTTTTTATTGTTGAATGTACTTTTGTGGTCATACTATCGAGTGTTGAAATCTAAGGAAGTCATACCCACGTAATATTTCTTGTTATTTGGGTTTTATTTCGCAAATATTGTGGCCTGATAAACTACGCTTTCGGTTAGACATTTATTTTGAAGTGGGCAAAGTGTGCGGTGTCTACAGTTGCATTTATCTTGTTCGTTATTAGTATATTTATTTTTATTTCTAGTATGGTTGTTGTTGTTGTCCGAGGTTGGTTTATTATTATTATTATTATTATTATTATTATTATTATTATTATTATTATTATTTCTGCTAGTGTTAGTTTTATTTTTGTCATGGTGCCTACATTTTTTATTGTTTATTTTGTTGTTGTTTACATTGTTTTTATTTAATATTTTGCTATTATGTGCTTTAATTATCATCTCTAAATTTTCGCAACAACTGTAGGATAACTTTAAGGAATTTTTATTGAAAATTTTGTGTAAGGCGTTGGTTGCAGGAAAGTGTTTTTCAATAAGATCTATAAATTTCTTGCCAAGTTTTGTTTTTAACATTTGATTGTATGGGGCCGTATACCAAATTATAGTTCTTTCTCTCCTATTTTTAATTTTATTATAGTTATTGGTGTTTTGTTGCTTATATTTGATATCGATATTTTTGTCTCCACTATTTTTTAGGGCTGTTTCATAGATATTGGTTGACCTGTTAAATGCATTTTCATCGCTTGAGTTATTGCTGAGTCTACTTACGATCGAGTTAGGAATCTGTTTTATAATTGATGGTGGGTGGTTGGACTTGGGTTTTACATATATTGGAGTAGCGTTATCTTTTAAGTAGGGTTCATATGTGTTTTTATCTAAATTTAACGTGACGTCCAGGAAGTTTGTTATTTTTATGTTAGCTGATACGTCTGCTTTTAGGCCTATTTTTTTTCATTTCCTTGTGTATGATTTTCTTAAAGTTATCTCCCTTGACTATATATATATATATATATATATATATATATATAAATTTATTTTCGTGGGGATATATTTTGTAGCACAATAGTCTGTAAATTATATAGTATATTCGACTGAAAGATAGCCTCTAACTAGTATTATCAGTTCTGGTTTAGGAGTAATGGCAATGAAGGAGTGAAATTTCACTCTGCAAAGATGCCAAATTGTGACTCATTCAAAGTCATACACAGAACAGAGTCTGGGTGATCGCACTTTCAGTAGCTGATATGGTTGGGAAGGTAGGATAGGTTGAAGAAAAAAATTAAAAAGGTTGAGAAATATGTATGTGACGGTGGTAGGGGTAGGCTAACACCTTAAAACCTTGTCCATGAGTGTCCCAAACCGTTTACAATATCCCTTTTCAATAAATTAAAACAGAACTGCAGTTTACAGACGTTTTAGAATTATAAAAACGTTTTCGAGATATTCGTTTTGCCTTCTGTGTTGCAGCAAAAGAAAAACTAATTTAAAGAAAAATGCTTTTATTGAGAGCAAATCATTTTTCCAAGTATAATTTTCATGACAAATCTTCTGATCAATTTTCAGTTTTAATTGACAGGCGAATGTTACTCTTTCGGAAAAGCTTATTTGATGAAAACAAACACAAAATGAAAAAGAAGAAGAGAAAGAAAGCGAGAGAACATATATAGAAGTGCATGATATATATATATATATATATATATATATATATATATATATATATATATATATATATGTTTCTAACCTTTTTTGTACAGGCATTTAAAATTGTTGTACACTCTTGAAAATTTAGTATTTAATTGTTACTTATTGACACAGGATAGTAATCTAGCCAAGATCGAAACTCTCTGGATTATATTTGCTCTATTATTATTACAATTTTAATTTATCATTACAATTTTTATTTATTATTTCAATTTTTATATATTACGACAATTTTAATTTATTACTATTATTACAATTTTTACTTATTACAATTTTTATTTATTACTTATTATTACAATTTTTATTTATTAATTATTATTACAATTTTTATTTATTAATTATTATTACAATTTTTATTTATTATTACAATTTTTATTTATTAATTATTATTACAATTTTTAATTATTATTACAATTTTTATTTATTAATACATTTTTTAGAACGTGCTACACATAGATCATCACACAGCAATATCGAGTCTTTTTAGGATAGTATTATAGAAAAATGGTAGAAGTTGTCGCCCTTATATTTTGAGAAGACCTGTACAAATTTCACGAAGCGTGTAAAAGTAGTTATTGAGAAAGGGAGAGGACACAGAATAAAAACATTTATTATTATATAAATTTTGTATTATTTGAATTTTTCGGACTACTGTTCTCATCTTCAGTATTGTTTTCATGACATTTTGGTCAATGTAACCCCCGACTTTCTTCAAGTGTATTTTGTCGAACTCGGGAATATGCACGAAATTTTGAAAGTAACCCTTTATTTAATCCACAAGAACAGCATGCTCTCGTTCTGTTAGCCATGACTAGGTAGATGTTTTAAGTAATTAGAAAATGTATTTTAAAACTAAATTTACTAAGTACATTATCCACTAGGCCACGAGTCTTGCGCAAGAATCGTCAGAAAGATTCCCAATTTCGACAAGATACACCCGAAGAAGGTCGGAACTTACATGGAGGAAAATGTTGTGAGAATAACAATTAAAATAACGAAGAATTTAAATAATACGAATTACCATTCCTTATCTACCAAATTCAGAAACACTAGCAGGATGGCCGGCGTCGCCCGGTTATAAAGCACGCTTAAATATGATATTTTAATTTATGCAAATTTAATGTGTAAACGTTTACTTACGCATGCATACAAAAGCACTTCAAGTCGACTTACACCGGCCAAGTTCCAAACTTTTTCAATTTTGATCCTTTAGCGGCTATTTTTACCGGCTAAATCTTTATAAAAGAAGAGTTCACAAAAATGCAATCATTTTATCCTCCTCACGCCGCTCTGTGACTCCGTTCCTTGAAAAGGGATGCACTTTGACAGACATAGTAAGTTTTATAAATAAGATTATATAAATTTTTTTATGGCAAATAAATTCTCATGACTTAAAAAAAATAATTCGTCGTAAATTGTCTTTCATAGAAAGATTTATTATTTTAATCACACTTTTTAATATGGTAAAACTTTGGTTGCGTAAGAATGTGGTTAGATTTACTGAATATTGGATTTCTAAACAAATTTTACATCGAGAATAAGCCGAAGGGAAGTATCCACCATAGAAAGCCAAAATGATTTACAAAAGCTGAATAAAGAAACACTTTGATGAAAACAAATCTTAAATTTAGTGACTTGGAAAGTTACAACTTTGTTGTTGCTCTTTGGGAGAGACGTCCGTGCAGAAAGAAGAATGGTAAAAGGTATCGCCCTTATATTTAAGGATGACTTGTGCAAATTTCAGGAAGTGTGCGAAGAAAGTAATTGGGAAAGGAGGAGGAAACACAAAAGAAAAGCATTTATTATTATATAAATTTTGTATTATTTGAATTCTTCGGACTACTGTTCTCATCTTGAGTGTTGTTTAAAAGGGCATCTCTTTTCGAGGCGCTAGGTAAAAGAGCGGCGCGAGGCGGATAAAATGATTGCATTTTTGTGAACCATCTTTATGGGGTTTTAATCGGCAAAAATAGCTGCTAAGGGATATGTAGATATGTATGGATGGATGGTTCATCCGTTAAGTACCTGGTGTGTTTCTAGAAAGAATTATATCTAGGAAGATATCGGGGAAACCAGTGATAACCATAGAATCATCTGATTCATAAGAAATGAAATCATGTATATTTGTATGGATGCATATATGTATGGATGTATGTACGTATATATGTATATATGTATGTATACTTATGCATCACTAGAAAATAATAGAATAAATCACGAGAAATTCAAAAGAGCTGCACACAAAGCGTTTGGCATCATTCTACAAGGACATGTGAGATCTCAAACTGACTTGCCCTATTATGAATGTTGCCGTAGTAATTCCAGTTTTAGAAGTCACAAAAGAAGTCACAAATGCATTGAATTACTTTTGAAAATTCTGGATTGAGTTGTGCTTCTACACGTAGAACAGAATATACAGTAGGTGGTCGACACAAGCGACACATAGCGGTCATCCAGAATAATGAAACACTTCTCTTTACAATAATAGGTCTGCATGTATTGTCACATTTGTACCAGACAAGGTTAAAAAGACATATTTACTCTACACAAGTGGTATCAATACTTAAACCCGAGTTGCAGCCGTTATATATCAATATAGGAGATGACGGTGTCTAAAATTTGGATGTGCCAAGTTCGAATCCAGTTCGTTTCACCTTAACTTAGGATATTGGCAACTTTCACATGGTTCATCTCTTAAGTATCTGGTGCGTTTCTAGAAGGAATTATATCTAAGAAGATATCAGAAAAACCACTGATAACCATAGAATCATCTGGTTCATAAGGAATGAAATGATGTATGCATGTATGTATGCATGATCACCGAAGTTAAGCAACGTTGAGACTGGTTAGTACCCGATGGGTGGATATTTGGAAATTCTAGGCGCTGCATGTTCTCTCAGCTTACAGCTTATCTCGGCGTTGTTTTCAGTCGTCTTTAACCCCCACTTGCAACTGGCATTCAACAATGTCGACTCAGGAGAGGTGTGGTTGATTGCGCAACTCTTGCCGCAAAAATTTCACGGGCAGGCACCCTTACAGTGGGTATCCATAGCCTATCAAGACTGAAATAAGCATTTATATGTATATATAGATGGATGGGTTAATGAATGGGTTGATGGATGGGTAGGTATGTCTACTCAGCCGTGGTATTTCATCTAAGAGAAGGAAATATCTGTCAAAAACCGACCTATCTCTGATAACCGGATTGTTACTGTCATCAGTTCAGAGCTAATGGGGCAGATAGGGCTTCTCGGTTGGGTGAATGCAACCTACTTAAAAGAAGGTAAACTGACTAAAAACCTGACAGTCTGTTATGGACAAATCGTCTTATTCAGTATGCTATTGAACCCTCCGTACTTCACTTAAAAACTGGATTGTGTGTTGTGCGAACTCAAATCCACTGTAAAGAAAGTCACGCAGACATCTTTCAGAGTTTCCGTTTTTTTTTTGGTCCTTGATGCATGAAACCTTAAAACTCTCTGAAGGTTGGTGGCACTCGAAACTGAGTAGACAACCACTACTATGTATGTATGTATGTATGTATGTATGTATGCATGTATGTATGTATACAAGGTATCTGATGCTTTTGGAAGGTTACAAGATAGAGTCTGGTCTTACGGTGATCTAACTCTGACAACTAAAATTTCAGTATATCAAGCATGTGTAGTACCATCCCTACTCTACGCATCTGAAACTTGGACCTTGTACCGGTCACATATAGAATTGCTCGAGAGGTTTCATCAGCACTGCCTTAGACACATTCTTGGTTTAAAGTGGTATAGCTTTGTCCCTGATACATATGTCTTAAAAAAGGCCAAAACAACCAGTATTGCTACCATTGTTATTAAGAGCCAGTTGCGTTGGGCGGGTCATCTCATCCGGTTTGAAGACTATCGAATCCCAAAACAATTGTTCTATGGTGAGCTCTTTCTTGGAAAAAGACCCCAGCACAAGCCCAAAAAACGTTTTCGTGATAGCATCAAGGAGAGTCTGGTGAGCTTTCATATTCCTGTTGACAGTTGGGAGTCCCTAGCGTATGAACGCAAGCAGTGGAGGACACTGATATACAGGGGTGCAGAACACTTTGAAGCAGCCAAAATAGACCGAACGAAGCTTAAGAGAGCATGTAAGAAATGCCAAACCTTGCCGCCCAACCATGGAGATCTCTGGATCTGTAAGGTGTGTGATCGAGCTCTGTTGTCTAAGGCAGGTTTTGTTAATCACATGAAAGCCCACGATAATACAGGTTTCGATGCTGTTAATTTCATACAAATCAGTGAACGTTTTCAGTGTCATGTCTGCTTGAGGGTGTGCAAGTCGCTGGCAGGGCTAAAAAGTCATATTCGGGCACATGGACTTTTAGTGACTGAGGGAGTGGCTCTCGTCTGACAAGACGTTGCAATCATCATGTATGTATGTATGTATGTATGTATGTATGCATGTATGTATGTATGTAGCAGATACTTTTTGTCAAAAGCTGATTTTGTAAATCATTTGAAATCACACAATCAAAGACAGGAACGATAATCTTATGAGGAGGCTTTTACAGCACATCCGGCAACGCTGTCATATTTGTGGTCTAATCTGCAAATCTAAAAGTGTCCTGACACGATATTCGAGGATTCACAATATTAGCATGGAATCACCTTTACAAGAAGGAAAGTTTTTATGTCACATATGTGAACTTTCACGTAGAACTAAAGCTGGATTAAAAAGTCATCTACGTGCACACAGACGCACAACACTTAACTGAAGAAATGGCAAACTTCTGTCAAGAAGTAGCAATCATCACATGTATTTGTGTGTGTATGTATGTATGTATGTATGCATGTATGTATGTATGTATAGCGTGAGGGCGATCAGAGATACTGGTTTAATTACGGGAAAGATAATCATCTCAATCGTCATTTTGAAAATCGAACCTCTTACAAGTAAAGAACAGCTCCACACTACCCCGGTCATTCAATGAAACTTTGTTCCAGCCTCTCTCACGCGCTTCCCCCATTCCCATCATTTGATATTGGTCGCCATTTTCAAATTTCATCATTTTATATTTTTATTGCTCCATACACCAGCCTCCATTCTCTTGACATACCCATGCAGTCTCTTCTTTCCACTCCTTTTGTGACACGTTTGTCGTTCTCTTTTTCTTTTATTCACACACACACACACACACACACACACACACACACACACACACACACACACACACACACACACACACACACACACCCACACTCTCTCTCTCTCTATCTATCTCTTTCCGAATTTCTATCTGTTTCTTACTTTTTTATTTCTCTAACCCTACTAAACTCTCCCCATCTTTATATTTTTACCCCCCCCCAGACTATTTTTTTTCTTTCTCTCTGTGTGTACTTTCTTTCTATTTGCCTCTCTCTTTCACACACAGGCAGTTTCCAGACTTCTTTGTCTACCCACCCATTTCACGCATATACACACCATCTCTCTTTCGCACGCATGTATATATTTTCTCTCCACTGACAGTATTTCTCCGACACTCCACCCTTCTCTCTATGTCTCACATATATACACACACAATTCTCTCACACAAACACAATCAAACTCCCTCTCTTTATCGCTTTTACACACATACGCATGGATTCTTACTCTATAGTTTCTTCATTGCACATACACTTTTCATCAGCATCAGTATCACACATACGGAAACATGTTCTCTCTCATACACAATCGTTTTCTATCTCTGTCTCTGTCTTTGATCGCATCGGTTTTGAAAGTGGATTTTACACACACACACGCACACAGAGAGAGAGAGAGAGAGAGAGAGAGACAGAGACAGAGACAGAGGGAGAGGGAGGGAGAGAGAGAAAGAGAGAGATACAATATTTCACATCCGTAATGTGTAATGTTACGCGGAAAATAATTTAACATAATAACGAAATAAAAGAAATAATAATAACATAAAGAAAAACAAAGAAAATACCCGCCCCAACAACACTAACAAAAAAGGTTACAATGTCCTTAAATGGAAATTTTATTCTTTGATTGCGGTAAATAAAACAATAAAACAACGATTTTACAGCAACAAAAAAATAAAAGAGAGAGATATGAACTAGAGAGAGAGAGAGAGAGAGAGAGAGAGAGAGAGAGGAGATGGACGACGATGTTATAAGAGGACAGGAAGATAGAGTGTTTAATAGAATATGCTGTTATTATAGATAGACAGAGAGACAGACAGTGTTTGGAAATTAAGAAAGTTGGCAGTGACTTTGTAGATTTATAGCGAAAATTGTAAAATATTGCAAATGCTAAAACAAAGAAATGCATTGAAAGGACGACAACAGTTAATGGATGCCGTACGGGGGAATGTAACTGCCAGAAGGATATAAAGAGTAAAAGACTAAAATGAAGATAAAAGATGAAAGTGGAGGAAAAGAAAGGAGAAAACAATAGCAAAGGTAAAAGTGGAAGAGTGAAAAAACAAGAAAATAGATGATGACGAAGAAAAAGACGAGCCGGGGTGAAAATGGAGGAAAAAGAAAAAAAAATTGTAGATGAACAAGGGTGAAAAGAGAAGATATAAACAAAACGATAATTAGTAATAACAAAAAAATAGAGTAAAGATAAAAAAAAAAATGGTTAAAAAAGAAGAATAAGAAAAAAAAAAAGAAAACGAAAGGGGCGATAACTCTTCGTCTTCTCGATCCTTTCTTTCTCTTGTTCATAAAAGACAAAGAAGAAAGATAGCAAGAAAATAGGCGAGGAGACAAACAAACAAACAAACAAACAAACAAAAAACGTAACAAAAAAGAAGTAAGGGGGATACGAAAAAGTTGAGAAAGAGGAAGAGGAATAAATATGATTAGGTAGACGATGATATATAGGTAAGGAAAGGAAAATGAAGAAGATAAGGAAAATAAGATTAATTGATGGAAAGAATATCATTATTGGCTCACAAGGAGCTTTCAGACAGGTTATCAAAGATCTCTCCTTGAAACCAGCCTGTGGTGTTCCCTGGAAGCTGAGTGACAACGTCTCCCCAGATTTCTAGTATGCTCCACCTCTTTCAATAGTATTTGCAAATAAATTTGCATTATCGCAACAGCCGCTTTCCATTGATTTCTCGTTGTCAGCGGCTATTGATCTTCACTGGAATTTGAGTGGCAACAAGCCTCCCAAAGTCCCAGTTCTCTTCGCACTTATCCTGCGGAGATCTGATCAGTGCTCTCTCCTCGGCCTTTCTTCCCTCCTTGACTCTGTTTGGTTTCTTTTCTTTTTTTAAATGGGGGCCAGTGATGTGATAATGGATGGTTGGGGGGTTAGAGAACTTATAGATATACGGTTTCAATGTTATTGGTTTCATGTGGCGTTTAATGTTTTGCCTTTGCAGCAGTTTGTCTGGTCCGCGCTTGTTGCTTGTTGCTTATGTGTGTTAGTCTCCATATTCAAGGGGTTTCCTTAATATTTCAGCTGTTTTCATTATTGCTGTTCGTTGTATTTTTCCAGTCATTCCTTTGATTCCAATTTCTCCCATTCTTTTTTTCTAAGTGTTCCTAGTGCTCCTATTATTATAGGTATTATTTTCATTTTCTTCATCATCTAAATCCCTTTAAACTCTCTTACTAGCTCTGTGTATTTTCTCCGTTTCTCCTTTCCTTTGATATTCACCCTGTGGTCAGCTGGAACAGCAACGTCTTCGATTTGACAGCATTTGTCTTTCTTGTTGATTATTACAACATCCGGTCTTTTTGCTTGGATGGGTTTATCAGTTTGTATGTCCAGGTCCCATAGGATTTTGTGATTCTTGTTTTCAAGTATTATTATTATTATTATTATTATTATTATTATTATTATTATTATTATTATTATTATTATTATTATTATTATACAGATTAGTTGAATGAACAATTCATCTGTTTCAATGCTTATCTACTAATACCATGTACACAAATCATTCCATTTATTATGAAGTTTTATTTAATGTTTTAAGCTTCTCACTCAAATGTTGAGCCTTTTATTGACATTTTCATTCCCATTAAAAAAAAATTCTATAATTTTCAATTAATGAAATAAATAAAATAAATAATCGCGTTCCATTTTATTCATGGTAAGCCATAACGCCAATCCTACCACAATTTGTATCAAGATGAAGTTTCAGAATATATATATATATATATGGTTTGAAGATTTATATCCTAAATCCTAGAAAGAGTTTTAGAACAAAGCAACAGGTATAAAATATATATTATATATAAAGAGCCTAGAAGATTACCCATCCCAAATTGTGCAAAATTAATTTTTCGAACAGAACAGTTTTGCACGACTTATATTTCCCCTTCCGAATATTTAAATCAATATATTGTGCGAGTAAACCGTATATACATAACATTATTCAGATTTTGCTTAGAATTCATTGCATACTTTTGATTCTAGAAAATGTCTAAAGTTTAATTTAATTTAATTTTCTAGCTTAAGAAATCTTATGAATAAATAGGATCTTTCTTAATTGGAATCGAATTTAATGCAAATCTTCAATATTTGAAGCATAAAATTCGAGGGTGTGCCTATACATTACCACACCAGAATATTAACCAAGTTCAAACGGATAAGCTGAGAGATTTGTGGATTATTTTCAGCGTGAACTGAAGGAAATTAACGGAGAGAACAATGAAGATGTAAGTTTATATTAATTTTTCATGATTTATAGAATGGAACATTATCTAAATACACAATCGGAATTATCTCCAACCGACTTGATGTTTAATAAAATAGAAAAATCAATTTATAAATTGTTGTCAGGATGTAAAATAAATATTTGGAAAACACCAAACAACCGTCAAACTGGTATTTTTAAAATTTGAAATGGGGAATTTGTTTTGATATTATTATCTTTAAAACCATTCAAAAATACTCCAAGAAACTGAAATTTGGGGAATATTTATTTTTTGTCTAATACTTTTTAGTAACATTTTTTCAAAAATCCGCTTTCATTAACCTTTTTGCTCCTTTGTCTGAAACTAAATTAAAATAAATATATCCTACATTATCTATCGTTAGGTTTATAAGCTGTGTTCCAGAATTCACAGCAACTAGGCGAACGAATCCTGAATATAACAAGAGAAGCATGCATGGTCCCCCGTGAGTTCAGAGTGAAGGAGGCATAAAAATTACTAATTTCAGCATTTGCCCCATCCATTTAGTCCCAAAAGTCCCCAAGGGACGCCAAATCTTGGTGAAAATGAACAAGTAGTTCAGTTTTAGGCTTTAACATATGTAAATTTGAGTTCTGCACCATGCAAAAAAAAAAGAAAAGAAACGACCAAGTCCATCATTTGCTCCCCCCCCCCATTTAGCCCCGAAAGTTCCCAAGGCCTTAACATATTTAAATTGCAAAACTACTAAATAGACACACAGAGAAAATTTTGGACAAATATGGTACAATAGTCCCATAAGTAGAGTGTTTTTATCATCCCTAAAAGAGCCCCTGGGGCACACCCAAGAGTTATCGTGACATACAGACCAACAAAATTATATAGAAATCAGTTAGTTACAACTTTTCAGAAAGTTTTATAAAAATCCAAGGCATCAATTTTTTTAATAAGCACAAAAGTGCCAATTTTAGCTATTTTAACCCGAAAGCACACCTTAACCGGAGTTTTCCTGGAAAATCCGTTCTGTTGCTTTTTTTTTACTCATATCATGTTTAATGTTTGTACAAAATTTCAAAAAATTCCAAGGCGTAGTTATTGAGAAAAGTGCGAACGGACGAAGGGTGAATTTACAGGTCCATCCTCCTTTTATCGGGGGGACCAAAAATGTATAAATATATATAAAACTTTATATATATATATATATATATATATATATATATATATATATATATATATAGAGAGAGAGAGAGAGAGAGAGAGAGAGAAAGAGAGATAGGTAGATAGATAGTTAAATATAGAAATAATATGCACGTATACGCATGCGTATATTTAGTAAAATGTAACTAAAACTGTAGAATACATTTATTGTTAGCGTTAACATATGCCAGTTATTCATTGGCAGTGCCTTTGACAAAGGTATGTTTTTAAATTGAAAACCTTAATATTTACCATCTGTACCGATGCACCCTGTTACATGTGGATATAACGGAAGCGTTCATGGCGAGACGGGGAGGAGCGAGCGAGAGGGACAAACAAAATTTCGTGTAATGGAATGAAGAACAAAGACAATAATTTGGTTTGTATTAAAAACAACAACAAACAAAAATATGGACAACAGCAAGAAATAAAAAAAAAAACTTTACACAGCTGAACACAAAATAAATAACAAAAACACAGGAAAAAATAACAAAGTATTAAAAGAAACGCACAAAGAATGAAAATTAAAGAACCAAAATTAATGTCGTGCGAAAAGCTATCAAAAAATGGCAAGAACAAAAGAATGTCTATAATAAAAGGGAAAAGCTAGAACACAGTAGCAGTTACCGGCACGGACTGTGGAGTCGATGTGCAGTGTTCGAGTTGAATTATGGATATTACATAACTTTCATTAATACTAATGGAAAAAGTATGATTTTATGTATAAAGTAAATTTCCCCATATTTCATTGACCCGTGTAGCTTGATAGTGTATATATAAACTATATACGGAATTATCACGCTAATACACCGGTCCTGTTAGATCACCTTAGTTAAGCGACGTTGAGTCGTATCAGTACCCAAGAGAGTAACCATTTACTAAAATCAGGTGCTGTATGTGCTCTGAAGTCTCGAGAGGGATGGGTAACGTTGTAACGTTTCACACGTTTTATGCAATCTACGTCACAAGTAACATAGGACAAGTAATAAATCCACTCCTTCTTCTTTTATAATAACGACATTTATTTTCGGGTACTTTCTCAAATAAAACGTGATCATGCTCCTTCTCTATGATCTTTGTTTATTTCTCGAACGTTCTCTCGAACGTGATCGTCTGTCTGTGCACACGTTCTTTTTATAGTCTTTTTCCCTACCGTGACGTCATTTCGCACAGAGCTGGGCATTTGCATGTGCACATTCGCGCTGTTACATCGTCAAGACACGCTGCTTGAAACAAGGCACCTCCCCATGGCCACGAGAGGTTGAGGAACTTATCCATCATCATCATCATCATCATCATCATCATCATCATCATCATCATCATCATCCTCCTCCTCCTCCTCCTCCTCCTCCTCCTCCATAGCTTCACAGACAAATTTAATATGTTTTAATGTTTCATTTTATCAAAATTTTAAGTATTTAACAGTGGTAAATTGCAACGAATGGCCACTTCCCTGTATTACTCGTGCGTTTCAGAAGTAAAAGACATAAGACAATCGGAAAGCACCGAAAGAAGGACCTAATTTTTTCGGCCACTGTCGAAATTTAAATATTTATTTTTTAAAATGTTTTTAACGTCTGTCAGAGTGATCTAATGATTATATGATGATCTGCACGTATAAGCTAGATTGGCCGACTTTTATTTCAACTGAAATGAGTTTCTTGAAGGGGCTGACATAATTATTTACTATAATAATTATTAAATACCTACATACGCTAGTGTTTCATCCTTTCGGGAATTATCAGTGCAGGGTGTCACGATTAACAGAAGTCGATAGATTCGAACCAGGCAACAGAAGCCATGTCTGGCTTTATTAGCAAGGACATAATCCATTCGGCAATCGTCAACCCCGAGTTGTGTGTGTGTGTGTGTGTTACAAAAGTAAGTGCAATTTGCTTTGTTTCTTAGCATATTTAATATCTTAATTCCGTTAATATAGCGATATTCTTGAATTTATTTTCATAGTTTCATTATATTTTATTTCATCTTTAATCATTCATTTTAATTTTAATTTTTAGTTTAATTTCAATTCTAATTTTACTTATATTTCGATATATCTAGATGTGTGTATCTGTGCCGGTTTTTTGGAGGATCTGTATCCATATGTATATGCATAATTGGATGTATACAAACTTATGTGTGTATTTGCATGGCTATTTATATATGTATATGTCGATATGTGCATATATATATATATAAGTAGGTTGTAGTTTGCTTGAAGCATTGTTGAAGAAAATTATAAGGTAAAATTAAAAGCCAAGAACAATGCGAGATTTTTTTTTTTTATATAGAGTAAAATTAAATGCAAACAAAAGAAATAAAGTTCTTTTTTTTTGTTGTTTGTTTTTTCTTTTTCACACAAATTTTAACTCTAAACAACAGTAATTTTTTTTTATGTTGTATTCAATGGTGATATAAATTTATATCACCATTGAATACAATATAAAAAAAAATTACTGTTGTTTAGAGTTAAAATTTGTGTGAAAAAGAAAAAACAAACAACAAAAAAAAAGAACTTTATTTCTTTTGTTTGCATTTAATTTTACTCTATATATAAAAAAAAAAAATCTCGCATTGTTCTTGGCTTTTAATTTTACCTTATAATATATATATATATATATATATATATATATATATATATATATATATATACATATATACAATGACTTCGCGAAGATAGAAATATTTGCAACATATGACGTATAATCCTTTTCCGCCATCTACTTTTCAGACAATCAAATTTTCCTACTTCCCTTCTTGTTCCAATTAGATGTCATAGTGACATCTAAGCCTAAACAACTAATTTGGATTTGTTCTAAAAATAGAACTCTTGCCTATCCTTATAGCAATCATTTTCATTTTTTTTAACGTTTAGTATTTTTCATTTCATATAATTTTCGTCGGTCAATGGAAACATACGGAGTTTTTCTCTCTCGTCAAAAACACAAAAGCAATCCCTTCATTTAGAGGGAAAATGTTCTACCAAAATATTAGGATGCCACCTTCAATTTTAGAATTGTTAATATTTACCGTTAAACTCCTTGGATCATCACTATTTCTACTGGACAATTTCATGTGCATTTCTAGATCGGACTAATCATGTTTTTCTTTTAATTGTACCATATTCTTCTATTTTTTATTCATTGAGTATGGACTTCATTTGGAATATCGTTTGGACCCATACATTTTTGCTACATTATTAACTTTCATGTAAAAATTGGATATCTTGCATAATTTATAGTTTTCAATTAATATGCTGACTAGTAAAATTTATAACCTCCCTAGGAATATCACTTTACTAACTACTTTCCTCTGAGAATAAGGCCAATTCTTTGAAACTCTAAGGAATAAGAAATTAAAAAAAAAGTTTTTGTATTCCTTGTCAAATAATAAATTTTTGTAATTCCAGCTCATGAAAAGTGAGAGCGAAATCGGTCAGCTGCCCCTTAAACTTTTTTTCTCATTTCTCACTTTTAAACAGGAACATCAAGACGGGCCTTCCTGTTATGATTGTAATAATGAAATTTTGTACCCCGCATAATATATACAGTAGCGCCCAAAACTGGGGGACAACATTTTAAAACCTTATATTTGTTAGAAATAACATCTGTGAAAAGCTGAAATTTTGACAACTGGTAGTCGTTATCATCCATAATAACATACTAAAATTTGAATCATTTGCAAAGGATAGAAAAAGAATTATAACAATTATTTATTTTCAAATTAGGAACGTCCAAAAGTAAGGGACAAAATTGAGAAAAACAATGTAAACAGCAAAAAAACAAAAAAACAAAACAAAACAATAAAAATACATGTATAATCAATATTTAGTAAAGGAGCTCTTGTTCTCAATGACAACTGCACATCTTCGACTACAAGAACGAACCAGTTCTTTGACAATCCTCGATACTAATTTTAGACCATTCTTCTTGAAGCTTCACCCATAGATCCTCTGTGTTAGTGCGATTTTTTTCCATCACTTTCACTCTTAAGGTCTTCCAAAGATTTTCTATTGGTTTTAAGTCAGGACTTTGCGATGGCCAATCCATAATTTCGAAATCTTGCTCGCTAAGGTAACTCATTACCACCTTTGCCTTGTGGCATGGGGCATTATCTTTCATAAAGGTAGCCCTATCGAAACCTGAATTCTGTGTGATGGCACAACATGATCTTGAGCAATGTTTTTATAGATCTGCGCGTTTACACGAGTTTGTAACCGGACAAGAGGCGCTGTACCTTGGCTAGAAAAGACGGTTTTGTACTCTGTCAAAACAGGAAAAGGGTACTTTTAGGAGCGCCTCCCAGTTGTGGCAGCGGCGGCCTACTGCATATATAAAATATATAAATAAAATGTTTCTTAATGTTGAGCACTGTCGGTGAGTGAAAAAGTCGGTTAATTGGCCAACGGGTGAGATCGTGACATCCAATCGCTTAATTACTGCAAATTGACATTTAATAATATTTATGCTTTTATAAATGTTTAAATTCACTTGAATATTGTTGCGGTTGATGTTGACCCTGTGGTTATGTTTCTTGTAAATAAAGATAGAGATGGTTTCATTGCGAGGTTCGAATCCCATAACCAGCGGTAATCGTAACTTCCTGCCCTAATGATCCCGGAAAGATGAAACACTAGTGTCTGCAAGTATTAAAAATTATATATATATATACTAGTGATGGAACGATTCCAATATTTTTCCTGATTTTGATACAATTACCGATTCCGCATGAAATTCCCGATTCCGATACAATTACCGATTCCGATTCTGTATAAATCTCTAATTATTTAACTATGAGAGTGTTATTTTCCTCGATTTTCGTAAAAAAACCTTTGTTAAATATGCAAATATTTTCCTAAACGTCAAAATACACTTGTGGAAGATGATCTATCGATTTGAGCTTTACTGGTATTTTAAAATCAATTAATATTTATTATTTTATCATTATTATCAGCAATGAAAATTCTTATTTTATACAAAATAAAAGAAAGAACATTGAAAGAATCGTTTTAGCATCGGAAATTAGGCATCAATTTTTCCGATTCCGATACCGATACCCTCAAATCTTCCGATTTTTCCGATTCCAATTAATCGCTACAACACTAATATAAATTCGTATTTTTTTGTGTGCATTGATATTCATATTAAAAATCCTCTTTTCTATTTATTTAATAAGAAAATACAATTTTCTTATATATGGATCGTGCAATTGCATTCGTCTGCAAAAGATCTAGCTAATTTGCATATTTTTTTAAACATTCATTTTCATTAATTCCCTATTAATTTATTCGGTTTTCTTATGGGATGATCATCTTTAGTTAACTAATACGTGTAATTATATTCGTGCAGATATTCTACACGATTTATACTTGCATAATATTTGCATAAAAAGTTTATAGTAAACACAAAATTGTTTCCATATATATTTATGTATACGCATATATTTTTGTTTAATCTCTCTCTCTCTCTTATATATATATATATATATATATATATATATATATATATATATTATATATATATATATATATATAAGTGAACGTGTGTGTGTCTGTGTGTCTGTATACATTTCCCTATGCAATAACTCTGTCAACTTTTAGTCAACAGACTCAAAATTTGATATACAGGTTACTGAGATTTGGGAAAATCGATGTGATCGGTTTTGGCCAGAAATTTGGCGATTAAGGGGTCAGAGTTCAACGATTTGACCTTTGAGAACTCTACCAAACTCCTCCGACAATTTTGGATCTACGCACTTGAAATTTTAGATATAGGTTCCTTGGACATGGATCTAACTTAATAACTTGATTTGAGCCCAAAACAATAAATTTTAAGGGGTCATAATAGGGGTTAAATTAAAAAAAATTGACCTCTGCGGTCTCTTCCAAATTACTCGAACAATTTCTGGTCTAAATATTTGAAATTTTACATAAAGGGTATTCAGAGATAGGGTAAGCTTTTTCATCAGTTTGGGTGGAAAATTTTTAGTTACCAATATATAAATGTGTGTATGTATGTCTGTTTGCATGTCTGCCTTAAACTTTCAATAGAGGCGACGGATTTTACCAAGATCAGTATCGTTTTAAATTTAGACCTTTCATACGACAAATATCGAAAACTTGGCTAAAAACATTAATATCTTCCCCTTCAACTAGGCACTTTTCTACAGGGGGGGGGTTACTTTTTTCGCCGATATTTTTGAAAGTTATCCCCTCCTTTGGATTGTCTAGCCTTAATTTTAAAAAATGTCGCTTCCGGTTTGGCGGTGGTCGTAACAGCATAAACGTTAGGCTTTACCCCGTTCTTTTCCTCCTTTGCGGTACGGGTTCGAGTCTGCCTTCCTACTACCACTTTTTTTTTTGCTCAACATACACATCCAAACACCCGGACAACGCGGGGCTGAAATGCTAGTATATATATATATATATATATATATACATATATATATATATATATATATATATATATATATATATATATATATATATCGTATACATTGATTTGAGGGAGTTTTAAAATTAAAGAAATAAAGTAAAAAATAATAGAAACGCTTCATCCCTTGCAAGAGATTAATGGAAAACAAAATTAACGTCGCGCGCGGAGCAATAATAAGAGGCAAAAAAACAAAAGAGTTAATAATATTAAAAATCGAATATTTCTAAAGCGTAAAGAAATTAATTTCAAATTGATATCAACACGAAGTGGCAGAAAATAGGTACTCAATGAGACGATGGTTATCTGTAAACGCTTTAGCGCTTCTCGCTTATTGACACATCGACACTTAATGGGGTATTGTAATATGGAAATCTCCAATAAAGAAAGCGTAAGAAACTATGATTACTCCCCCGGTGCTCGTTAAGTTGCGCATTGCAGAGGAGGTGCAATAGTATTCCATTCCTTTGTCTCTTTGGTTTTCAGTAATTCCGTAGGGATAAATTATTTCCAAAATGTCATTGCTCTATTAATTGTGACGGCCGTTCTGACAATTTTCAGAGTATCTGGATTTGATTTTGTTTGTCAGTTTTATTAGCTTTACGTAAAGTAACTTTAATTTGTTATCCAATAATCCGGTTTGGGCACAAATTTTGACATGCCATACCGTTTTTGTAAACTAACACTGCTGTAACAGAGCGCATATGAGCGCGTATGAAAATATCAGAGGTACCCGGAGGATGGCTGGCAAGCGATCGTATTAGCAGCAGGGGTAGCGTTTGAACGCGTATGCAAATTAGCAAATGTGCTCGGGCTTGCGTCTGAAGAAAAAGTAAAAAAAAAAAAAAGAACACCACGTGATTTCAGAAAAACACAGTTGACGCCGAAGGAAATGGATGTATAAAGTGAAGGCGAGAATGGGCTGGTTGTAGCCCGCGTGCGGTCGGAAGAAAGAGAAACACAACAGGTGAAATGGACATGTGGCAGTAAGAAATTTTTTAAATGGTATCGAGGCGGAGAGTAATGGTAATAAATTGTTGCGTTACAAAAGAAAAAAAAAAGTCAACCCGGATTCCTGTTTATTTCTTTCCTTTGTTTACGACGTCACACCGTCATCCATATGTCAGGCACAGTATTTTTTGAGTAATGCATTATTACTCATTTGTGGGGATCTTTAATGTCGAAAATATCTACTAATTGGAGACAATTGTATGCAATTTATGGAACAGAAGTTGCTCTTTATTCATGTGATAGAACGTTAGCTTTGACAGTTTATTGATACATCGACACTTAAATGGGTATTATAAAGTCGAAATAATCTATTTCATTGTTTGGATATTTTGTTCTACAGCGTATCAATCTTTTTTAGTTTATTTAATGTCAGTTCCAGTCGTTTTGGTAAAGATTTGTACGCTTGAAGTTCTTAAAAGAGAGAGATGGAGAAAGAGAAATAGAGTTAGAGAGAGAGAGAAAGGGGGAAAAAGTGTGAAAAATAAAGAATCGCGTGGGCAGAAGAATGTAGAAAGTGCTTAGAAAGATGGATGATGAGATTTAATAGGGGCGAAAACCTTGCTGAAGGGTGTCCGAGATAGTATCGTCCTTATAAACAAAATTATTTATAAAAAAGTGTGAGAATGTATAATTTCTCTCTTTTTTTGTTATTTAATATAAAAAAAAAACAATGCTTATTTGGAAATGATTCATTGCGTGGAAACGGAGGTTCATACATTTTTCATACATCGCGTAAGTGATCGGGGTGTGTATTTTTGATCTAATGGATATCATCGTTGCTTATGTAATCATCTTTTCTAATGAAACACTATCAGATATTTTGTGGACATTTACACATTAAGTTACTATTTTAGCCATAGCTGGGGGCTGCTAGACTTTTTGGTTCATGTATTTCCCAACATTATTAGTGCAATCAACCAAATAGAATTTGAATTTGGCTTTGTTGATTTCATAGTCTGTTACTGTATACATTAAGACAACCACACGTATTTCTTGAAGATTAAGTACTAATAACAATGAACCGACATCTTATTTGGATCAGATGTAATCTGATAAAAAATAGTTTGTCCCTATAAATTTGTCCCTCCTCTCCACGGGGAAAGTTAGAGGTAAGTTCAGTTTTTAATGTGGAGAAAATCAAACCCCTTATAAAGAAACGATTTGAATTGAGACAAAAATATCTCAGTCCTGAAGAATTTCTACTTTAAAGGCGAATAATAGCTGAACTGAGGATTATTTGGTCTTTCAAAGAACCAGTTGCACAATATACAGATCAAATAACTAATTTATAGTTCACACAAAATCCCGCGCGTCATAAAGAAGTTCTCTTGAACTGTTATCGGATTTGGATGTGTTCCCAAGGAAGTTTACGCCATGCCAAGCTACATCTATAAAAAGGGACTCAGACAATTCAAAATGTACATATTGAGTTGATATCCACTGTTTTTAAGCGCTGGTGGAGAGGGTGCTTGACGGACTTAGCTCCATTTCACTGCTCCGAGAAAACTCAGACGTGGCTGACTGAATATATATATATATATATATAGATAGATAGATAGATAGATAAACAACAAAAAAACTTTATAGACTGGCTAAAAAGAAAATTGCTCCACTATGATCAGAAGAGGATTATAATGGCTGCTTAAATCAGGGCTTGATGACCAATGCTTTTAAAAAGATGAGTGGTCTAAGCAATGGCAACAAGCGCAGGTTCTGTTACGCAGAAGTAAAGAGCACCTGACATCCAACTCTAAGATTCTACTGGGGTACGGCTAATATACAATATATACGATTTCGATTTCGACGTATGAATGTCTACCAATTTAATAATCAGTTCGGATGTTTACGCCGAAGATTATATATATATATATATATATATATATATATATACGTTCACACATGCACACACATACTGAAATAGTATAACAGGTTGTCTAAATAAAACAATGTTTTCTGTTTTTTTTTTTTACACAAGCAAACCGGATATTCGAATGAAAAGCGACACGCACTGGCAATCAAACGCATCACAATTCAACAAACAGAGTGTAGGGAATACATAAATGTGGGCCTGGGTGTGCCCCCGCCTAACAGATCAATAACCTTCTTCAAAGTTAGATTTCTAACTTGTGTAACATAGCGCGACCATCTTGTCTTTTGTTTTTATGAAATTGTTGACATAAATGACATTATTGGAAAAGAAAGTATTAACATTTCCCGAAATTGCTAAAAGTACACGAAAGACGGTGACACACACCACACACACACGCACACACACACACGTACACACACATACACACACACACTATACATATGTGTTATCATATCATATACTTTAGGATTATCTATTGTTATACAAAAGCTAAATTAACCAACATTTATTTCTCTTGTTTTTTTTTGTCTCATAAACATCATGCTAAAATATTCTTTAGTTTTTTGGATTGAGTTATGTTTTAAAAACTCTTCAATTTTAACTCTTCTAAATAATTAGCCGCAATTAGCTCACCGACGATTTCTTACTAGGTTTCTCTATTACTCTCAGCTTCTCTTACTGTATGTTATTTGATACCCATTGTTATTATATACAGCGTCGATCACTCTTGGTTTCTACCTCTCTCTTCACCTCTCTCTTTTTCTCTTCGCTTATCAATACTAAAAATAATAAAACAAACCATAGATTGGAATAGTCCATTACAAGTAAAATAAAATATCAGAACTATTAGTAATACTATTCAATTCATAGCTATACATGGCAACAGAGAACAAGCAAGATATAGATTTAAAGAGTATAAATAGTCCAGTTTTTTTTTTATTGTGTCTTGGTATTTAAAAACAATTTAAGCCAAGTTCAGTGGGTTACCCAACGGGTAACATTTTTTGTAGTATGTACTAGAAAGACACGGCTATTCCTAGAATTGAATGAAAGGCCTTATGTAATTTTGTGCTTATCTCATGACAACATATTACCTTTTTAATTTTTTTTATATTTTATTGTATTCAATTCTTGGGTATTGTCCAGGATGTAGCCAGAATCAATCGCCCAAAAGTGGATAAGTACAGTAAGATTAATGGGGAAAAAATCAATCAATTTATGACCTGTAGCCCGCTATGGGCTTAAGTTACCTGGGGGCGAATGAGTACCCATGTATACGCACTTAAACTCTTATTAACATTTCTCTTCTTTTATTTTATATTATCGTTAATTTTAAATTTATAAATATTTTTTGATAAATGTTGAATATTGGATTCCCGGGTGGCGTTGAGTTACCTAACAAGGAGATCATTATTGTTATAGAAATGTAGATATTTTGAATGTAAAATATTCATTGGAGAAAAATGTTATTGAAACAAAATATTTCAATAGATGATTGGAATTCAGAAAAAAAAAATGGAATGTTAGCTAAATATGCACAGAGGAATTTGAACTTAGGAAAATAAATTTTAGTTAACAATAACATAATTGGTTACGTAACAAGCATTTCGAGACTTCCTCTGGAAATAAAGACGAAACGTTGATGAACACATAACGCGGTTTGTTCCTTTTTATTTCTCTATTTTGGCGGAATACGGTTTCTATTATTCTCATATATATATATATATATATATATATATATATATATATATATGCAGTATTATTTTTAGAAAAAAAATCTTTTGACAACCGTGCTATGTGGTTGCACTTCGCAATGTTGTCATTACGAAATTTAAATACTAGGTGTTAAACAAAGCATGAGGCGTGCTGGTATTTTAGAGACAAGTTGTTAAAAAGCCTTCTATTTTAAGTTGTTTAATATTTTAACCTAGTAATGCTTCCATATCAACGACTTGTCACTTTCAAAAATTCTATTAAAAAATCTATTATATAAAATATCTGTTTGTTTGTATGTCCAGCTAAAAGTAACCCCCCCAAAAAAAACCAACAAAAAAACCAACAAACCAAAACAAAGACAAAACAAGACAAAAAAAAACAAAAAAAACAACAAACAACAAAACAGAACTATCCAGAGTTGGTATATTTTTGATCAACCTTGCCCTGGATGGACAATATCTAAAATTTAGAAAAAAAAATCATTCTCTGACGACGAATTGATTTTGGGAAGAGGTGTTATTATGTATTATTGGAATTTTTTTTCGATTAATTCCACCAGGAATCTATTAAATAAATAATATTTGTGTGTGTGTGTGTGTGTGTGTGTGTGTGTGTGCGTGCGTGTGAAGCTATGGAGCAATGGGATAATCGAAAGAGAAAGAGGGAGTTTGGGGAGAGGAAGAGGAAACAAGCATAGGTGCCCGGCGTTGCCCGAATGTTTGGAGGTGTGTGTCGAGCAAAAAAAAAAAAAAAAAGTGGTAGTAGGAAGGCAGGCTCGAACCCGTACCGCGAAGGAGGAAAAGAACGGGAAAAACGTGACGTCTTTGCTGTTACGACCAAGGCTTAACCGGAAGTGACGTAGGTTTAAATTAAGCTAGACAATCGAAAACAGACGATGACTTTCGGAAATATCGGCGAAAAAGGCGACTCCTATAGAAAAGTGCTCAATTGAGGGTGGATAAATTAATGTTTTTAGCCAATTTTTCGGTATTTGTCGTCTGAAGGGTCGAACTTCAAAATGATACTGATCTTGTGAAAATCCGTCGCCTCTGTCGAAAGTTTTAGGCAGATATGCAAACATACATACATAGATTTATATATTGGTAGCTTAAATTTTCGACCCAAACCAATTAAAAAGATTGCCCTATCTCTGAATACACTTTATGTAAAATTTCAAATGTTTAGACCAGAAATTGTCTGAGTAATTTGGTAGAGACCGCAGAGATCATTTTCTTTTTAATTTGACTCCTATTATTACCCCCTAACATTCATTGTTTTGGGCTCAAATCAAGTTATTAAGTTAGATCCATGTCCAAAGAACCTATATCTAACATTTCAATTATTTATACCCAAAACTGGCGGATGAGTTTGGTAGAGTTCTCAAAGGTCAAATCGTTGAACTTTGACCCCTTAACACCCAATTTTAGGATTACAAAGATTTTCCCAAATCTCAATACCCTGTATATCAAATTTCCAGTCCGTAGACAGTTATTGTGTAGGAAAATGTACACATACAGACACACAGACAGACACTTTCACTTATATATATATATATATATATATATATATATATATATATATATATATATATGAGAGAGAGAGAGAGAGACGTTTTAATAGAGATATATCACGCTTTTGCCCAGGGTAACGCTGGACAGTCATGCTAGTTTGGTAATAAAGTACACATAGCATAGTTAAAAAAAAACAAAACAAAAAAAACTAAGCGAAACATAAATTAAATTAAAAAGACTTCCGGGCAACGCCAGCTCGTAACTTATAATTTATATCAATCTTTCATGAACACGTCAGCAATCTGGTAATAATAACAAGCATTTATTGTTGAAATTAAACTTGGTAAATTGTATAATTAAAATGACAAAATATAGCTTATTGTTATAATAACTAGGGCTACGACAACAGCATATTCTTTTCCTTGTTTTCATGCTCAGGTATATATCCATTGATATCTTGTATAGTTTTAGAGTGATGTGATCCTCGATTGATGAATCGTGTCTAACTGTTTCGGATATATACTCGAGAGTAAAAACAACGGAAAGAATATGCTATAGTCATAGCCTTAATAATAAGATAGAAATTCGTGGACCGGACACCAATGACTTCTGCCCAGACTGAATTTCAACACGTACTTGAAAAATAAATAAACATTTTTTTCGATCTTTCATGTTTGAAATATTATTCATATCGATCTTTCATGCTGAAATTTGAAATAGCGTTTCTTCTGCCCATCATGCTTAAGTTTAAAGTAGTATTTCATTAGGTCCGTCATGCTTGAGTTAGAACAAGTTCTTTCAGTCTGTCATACTTTAGTTTGAAATAAATTTATTTTGGTCTGTCATGCTAAAGTTTACTAATCAGACCATCAGTAACATTTTGCCGTGGGACTGATGAATACATCATGATAAATTATCATATTATATGAATTTGGCTTTGTTGATTTCATAGTCTGTTACTGTATACATTAAGACAATCACACGTATTTCTTGAAGATTAAGTACTAATAACAATGAACCGACATCTTATTTGGATCAGATGTAATCTGATAAAAAATAGTTTGTCCCTATAAATTTGTCCCTCCTCTCCACGGGGAAAGTTAGAGGTAAGTTCAGTTTTTAATGTGGAGAAAATCAAACCCCTTATAAAGAAACGATTTGAATTGAGACAAAAATATCTCAGTCCTGAAGAATTTCTACTTTAAAGGCGAATAATAGCTGAACTGAGGATTATTTGGTCTTTCAAAGAACCAGTTGCACAATATACAGATCAAATAACTAATTTATAGTTCACACAAAATCCCGCGCGTCATAAAGAAGTTCTCTTGAACTGTTATCGGATTTGGATGTGTTCCCAAGGAAGTTTACGCCATGCCAAGCTACATCTATAAAAAGGGACTCAGACAATTCAAAATGTACATATTGAGTTGATATCCACTGTTTTTAAGCGCTGGTGGAGAGGGTGCTTGACGGACTTAGTTCCATTTCACTGCTCCGAGAAAACTCAGACGTGGCTGACTGAATATATATATATATATATATATATAGATAGATAGATAAACAACAAAAAAACTTTATAGACTGGCTAAAAAGAAAATTGCTCCACTATGATCAGAAGAGGATTATAATGGCTGCTTAAATCAGGGCTTGATGACCAATGCTTTTAAAAAGATGAGTGGTCTAAGCAATGGCAACAAGCGCAGGTTCTGTTACGCAGAAGTAAAGAGCACCTGACATCCAACTCTAAGATTCTGTGTACGTTTTCAGCGTTCCAATAGTTTCGTTCAGTTTGAGGAGGTACATCCTACAGGCTTTACCTTTCCACTTAGAAGAGGGGTGAGTTTATTGGTAATCGCCTGAGGCGGTTCTATCGGGGAATGCTGCGGAAATGCTCAGGCATTTTTTGTAAGCTAGTGTGTGCTTATCCTAGTGAATCGACTTCTCCAAACCACACATGACCTCTTGGCAAGGAGATAAATAATATATTTAAGTTTGAAATAGCACTTTCATCACAAAACGTGCAGATTTGATGAACGCATCTTACAGACAACCGCTTTCGTTTTAATGGCCTTATGCATAAATAAAAGATCTGCATTGACTATTATTTCGTCACTGATTCCATCCACGGTGAATTTGCGTGAAAACATCTCATTTCACACCTTTAAATATTTACGCCTTTAATGGAGACTTCATTTTTCCTTCTTCTTTTCCATTTTCGGGCGTTTTTGTCAGCGAATAAGCTAATCAAGCCGAAGGTAAGCAAACGCGTGTGCATACACGCGTTTGCTTACCTACTCAATAAAAATATTATATAATTATAAAACTCAACATTGTAACGTGTGTTGTAACCCCACATCCGGTTTACGACGTCCGGTAGCGCAGGCGTACATGAACGTAAACCCATAACAGCGTTATCAAATAAACAAAAATCGCTACTTTTGCAAAATTTAATCTGCGCACTGAAATATTAACGTTATTATTCAGAAATTATTATTTAACATGGGAAGGGTGGGGATGTTTTGCAACTATTCTGTATTACAGCTATACTGTCGCGATTTTCTTACAAATAAATCAACTTTAACCCGTTGACAACCATAAGAACAATTTACAACGGCGATTTCCTCACCGCCTTTCCCCCTTTTTTTAAAAAAAGTTATTCTCTATTTTTAATACACCTTTCTTCAAAAAACATTCATACATTTTCTTCTATATTCCCAAAATAAACCCCGAAAATATGTTTTTTTCCATTTGCGTTACAAATAAATAATCAACGCGACAATAGAACGCATTGTTTTACTGTGTACGTTTTCAGCGTTCCAATTGTTTTTGTGTTTAAATTATCCAAATAAACAATTGTTAATACTTTCTGCTTTTTTTTACATCGTTATTGTTCGTATTGCGTTTAAGTTATTTTAACGCAATTTTCTTACAAATAAATCTACTTTAACCCGTTGACAACCATAAGAACATTTTTTCAACGGCGATTTACCCACCGCCTGCTCTTTTTTTTTTTTTTAACATTTTCTTCTCCGTTTTTTAATACACTTAGAACCTTTTTTTTAATCTACACTTAACATAAATAAATAAATAAACCCAAAAGCATTTTTTTTAAATTACATTTTATTTTCGTTTTCTATTTAAAAAGCCATTCTTAACATGGGGAGAGTGTTTTTTTTATTCTATACTTTCAACTAACAATTTCATGAAAAATATATATCAAAATTTGAAGTATTATGGTATCTGTTCAGTGCAAATGTGCATAAGTATGGCAAACCATTTATAATTCAATTGCTGTAAGTTTTTTTAATGAAAAGTTATAAACAGAACGATTCATAGAATTCTATCAATATTCTTTTTTCATTTTAATATACTTTCATAGAAATGTTTCTGTTATGTCACAAAAACTATTTTCTTTATGTCACAAGTGTCACGCTCATACATTAATTCCATAGCTAATATGACATACTGACCCAACGGGTCACGGGTAGTCTAGTATATTCTCTCTCTTTCTCTCTCTCTCTCTCTCTCTCTCTCTCTCTCTCTCTCTCTATATATATATATATATATATATATATATATATATATATATATTAGCAGGCCGCCCGACATTGCCCGATCGTAAAATACGATATGATTTTTGATTAATACAGATTTCGTATTTATTATTATATTATATTGGACCCAATATATAGTAATGATTTCAAAAATTAAAAAAACAAAACAAAAAACAAATGACTCGTGCGCCACCACCGAGAATCGAAACCAAAACGTTTACGATTTACTTTTTCCTTTGACATTAATGCCTGAGCTATGAAAACATGTTTGCTTCAAAGCTAAAATTAAAACATTAACCAATAGCTATTACGTTACGCATGCATATTCGTCATGCCGTTGTTCGATCTTCACCTAGTGAATTCCATTTCTTTAATTTTCGCACTTTTGCACCAGTTTTCCCCGGCTAAAACCCAAGATAAAGTGTCGCATGGGTTCGAATTCCCTTATATATTTAGTTTCATGTCTGTAGACAAAAAAACGAAAACACAAAAAAGAAAAACAAAAAAAGAAAAAAAAACAAAAACAAAACACTGACAGAATGCATGAATATCCGAGGATCTTCGCATGCTTTTTCAGTACAAAATCTTTTCATATTTTTCCTGAGCAAAAGAAGCTCTACAGCGCTGCGGATCTGGTTAGACCAGACTTTGAACGCCTATCGTAAGGTCTTTTATTAGGAAACAATTGTTGGATGATTGGTGTACATTGCCTTCTGTACTCATTCTGACGACATGACCAAACAAGTTTATTCTTCGTATTATTCAGATTATTCAGATTATTCAGACTACTGTTTTCATCTCGAGTGTTATTTTCACAACGTGTCCGATCTTATGTCGAACTCAGAAATTTGCATAGAATTTTAAACGGGACCCTTTTATTTTAATCCACGGGGGTAGCTTGAATCATGAATTAAAGAGTTCTGTTCGAAATTCTATGAAGATTCCTGAGTTCTACAAGATACACCTGAAGAAGGCCGAAGGTTACCTCGGTCTAAACATTGTCAAGATGAGAACAGTAATCCGATTAATCTAAATAATACGAAAAATCAATCCCCGATTAAAAAAAAAATCAGAAACAATTAAATCTTTTCTTTATAATCTTGATGTCATTTCGAAACCTAAGAGTTTCTTTAATTTTGATTATCTTACAGTGATCCAGATAGTTTTACCAAGTATGCTTGTCAAGTGGTAAATTACGAATAGCTTGCGTTCATCCTTTATCTTTTAACGTTCAAGAAACGCATACTATACAATGCATTTGTGATTCCAATAGTTGCATATGTATCAGCGCGTGGGAAAATATCAGTAGCAGCTGTAAGATGTAGTAAGGCTTGCGTAAGATGTGCAGGCTTGCGAGGATATTAGCGACAGTAGCCAAGAAAAGGAGATGTGCAAATTAGGAAGTGTGCACGAGTTTGAAAGAGAAAAAAAAGGTAAAAACGGAAAAAAGAAAAAAGAAAAAAAAAGGGAAAAAAGGAAAAAGAAAAAACAGAAAAAAGGAGAAAAAGGAAAAATGAATAAAAAGAAAAAAATGGAAAAAAGAAAAAAGGAAAAAAGAAAAAAGAAGACAAGAATAAAGGAAAAAGAAAAAGGAAAAAAGGAAAAAGGAAAAAGGAAAAAAGAAAAAGAAAAAGAAAAAAGGAAAAAGGAAGAAAGAAAAACATGAAAAATTGAAAAAAGAAGAATAAAGAAAAAGGAAAAAAGAAAAAAGAAACAAGGAGAAAAGGGAAAAAAAGAAAAAAGAAACAAGGAGAAAAGGGAAAAAAAGAAAAAAGAAAAACTGGACAAAAGGAAAAAAAGAAAAGTCGAGAGAAGCAAAGTGTGCGTCGAGGAAAATGGACGTGTAAACTCGAAAGCGAGAAATGGCTGGCTAATGCCAGCGTGCGGTGGGAGAAGAAAGAAAAACGTATTTCAGGGGAGATAGACATGTGACTTCGCAATGACAGAGAGACTCGTTAAGCTCGTGTCAAGACTGAGAGAAAGAAAAACAGTAATAAACGACTCGTGTTAAAAAAAGAAAAAAGCCGTGTCGGATTCATTTCGTTTGTTCCTACGACTTTACGCATATGTTGAACTAAAGAGATTTGTCGCTTTCATATAGCATCAACTAGTATATAGTATTGCTCTCCCATTGGGGTTGAGTGAATAATAATTACTTCTTTTTTGTGAGATATGGATTAATTATATAAATCGACATTTGAGATTATCTCAAGATCAACTCAATCGAGGTACTCAATTTTAATAATTGAACCGTTCGAAGGAAAACAAAATAATTAATCGACGACGCTTGCTGCTGATTATAGTTTGATTTCCACATATCGGATCAACCCTAAAAAGCTCGAAACAAATCAAAATCAATTGATAATAATAAAAAGACGCCAAATTGTACTTCATATCTTCCTTTTTTTGTCTCATTTTTGAAGATCGGATATTGTTAAGAGTGACGCCATTTTTCCTGATCAGTTTTGCGATGAAACAAATCACAAGGAGATCATAAAACATAACTGAAAATAAAATCAACGAAATAAAAAACGGTTTTCATGTTTCTTTCTCTTTTTTTTTTTTAGATTTAAACCAGGAATGTTCCTAATATACGTCGATTCAATCTGCACGTCCAGCGATAAAAAATATTTCAAACTGAAGCGTGACAGATCGATTCATGTACATACGAACAAAGTCTCTCATAGACATGAGAAGACGCCATTAAAAAAATGATCCAGATTGAAATCAAGTAATTTCAACAATCGAGACTTAAAATTAGTCAAATTATGAATAATAATTATTTTGTTGCAAGAGATTATTTCTTTAATTTCATTATAGGCGAATTTTCCTCATCAATTTCATCTGCCGTTTTGATTTCAAAGTGGACGATTCAAGATTTTTTTAGAATCATTAACACAAGTTAAAAATATCCTATATACGAGTGTCATCCCAAAAGTAAAGCCTTCTATGTTTTTAACTTAAAATGTTGAAGAACTACGAAGACGAGAGTGATACCATTAAAAAGAGTGATCGTTCATACTCCAGAATTTATTTTTCTAAATAGTTACCACAATTCTCAGTGCACTTTTAGAATGTAGGAGAGTGTGTTGTGAGTAATATACTTTCTGGAGCGACAGAATGATCCAACCGCTTTTCTAGCAAACTTGGTAACAGATTTGATGTGTCTTTCATTTCAGGTTGGGAGTGAAGGTCAGTACTCAGATCTTGTCAAAGCAAGGTGCTTACTCGGCAAAAGATCCATTCATTTTCATTGAGATCAAAACGTTGGTGGTGAAAAGATAGAAGCTTGATTTTAGATGCATTAACATTAATCAATCACTTTTTATTCCATTGCACTATGTGATTAAGTTCAAGATTGGAGGAGAGAGACCTCAAAAGAGCTTGACAATTGCTGGTCCTTGAAATATTCCCGTAAATAGTAGTGTCGTCTGCATAAATATGATTTAGGAGATCATTTATGAAGATCAGGAAGAGAGTTGAGCCCAGGATGGATCCTTGAGGCATGGCAGCGTTGATATTATAAGTTTCGGACTTCTGTCCATCGTCGACTACATCCCAGTGAGAAAGGATTTGATGGTAAGGATGATATTTCTAGACATCCTGTAGCTGGAAATCCTGTTTAGTAGGCTTTTATGCCAAACCCTATCAAATGCCTTTGGTATATCAAGAGCCATTGCTCTAGAGACGAAACCTCACTGATCCTGTGGGATATTAGACTTAGTACATCAGCTGTAGATCTCGCAGGACAGAAGCCGTATTGCTGATCGATGAATAGATTGTTTTACTGAGGTGATTGACAACTTTTCTATATATTACGAATGCGAGCAATTTACTCACTACGCACAGAAGACTAATTAGTCTGTACTAAAAGGCAGAAGACCGATTTTCATGATTTTTAAATACTGCACAGACTAACGAAGTATTCCAATGCGTTCGGGAGCATTTTTCTTTCATGCAGCGTTTGAAGAGCTTTGTAATCAAGTTTCAGTTGCAACTTTTTGTGCACTGATATACGAGATGCCTTCAATAAGTTTCCAAACATTTTTTCGTGTAGGCACTTTTACTGATAGTATACACATGAAACTCTAGTCCCCTTCGAAATAATATCCTCCAGTTGCAATGCACTTGTGCCGTTCCAGCAATTTCTGGAAGGCCCCATGGAAGTTTTCCTGTGTGAACGTATCAATGACCTTTGTCACAGCCTCTTTTATCTCCTCAATTGTCCTATAACAGCAGGCTCTAAGGTTTTCCTTGAGCTTAGGGAGCAACCAAAAGTCACAGGGAGCAAGATCTGAACTATAGGGATGATGATGAATTGTCTTGATGCCCATCTTGGTCAAATAGTCTGTGACAAGGATGGAGTTGTGAACTGGTGCATTGTCCTGGTAGGAATGATCTGACCCGATTTCAAGAGTGCTGGACTCTTCCGACGGAATCTCTTCCTGAACTCCCTTAAAACTTCAACATAGTATTCCCTGATAACTGTCTATCCAGTGGGAACCAAGTCTATGTAGATTATGCCCATGTTATAAAAAAGGTATCATTACAAGTTTGTTTCTGGGTGGATCTGCTCTGTCTGACCTTCTTGGGTCTAGGAGAGCTAGCATGCTTCCACTGGGAACTCTATCTTTTTGTGTCTGAGTCATAGTAGATCCATCCTTCATCGCAGGTCACCAGAGCATAAAAAAAAAACAAAAAAAAAAACAAAAAAAAAAAAAAAGGAAAACTGCGGGATCTGAATTAATCAGCTCGACCATATTGTCATGAAAATGACTTTCTTATTGATCGTTTCTGAGCACCAGTGGGACAAACTTCAGGCAAATCTTTCCCATCTTCAGTTCCTCGCGAAGAATTGTGTGTGAAATTTACACACTTGCATCAAACTGTGCACTATTGACACGACGACCCTTATCCATGAAATTCTTTATTTGGCCAATCAACTGTGGTGTTCTGACCCCCTTACTCCTCCCACATCTCTCATCATCTCTCACAGATTCCTTGCCTTCCTTGAATCTATTATGCCGCTCAAAAAACTGATGGGCTAAAAGCATTACATACGTTTCTGTGTCATTTTTTTCTAAGTTTAAAACAGAATTTTATTGCATATCGTTTTTCTAAAGTGTTCTCACGTCCTGATTGCATTTCTGAAATTCATCAGCTGTGGCAATAAAGCTTTAGTAGGGTGTATTCCAATTCCTGTTGTAGGTGTTCATTTGAAAATGAAATCAGGAAAATTTGCCAGGCATCTCATAAGATTAGTAATAACACGATAATTTTAAATGCCTGTACAAAAAATCTGGAAACTTATTGAAGGCACCTCAATACATACATGATACAATACAATACATATATATATATATATATATATATATATATATATATATATATATATATATATATATGTATATATATGTATAACAATGCATACATACATACACACACAGACACACACACACAGACACAGACACAGACACACACACACACATACACACACACACACACACACACACATATATATATATATATATATATATATATATATATATATATATATATATATATATATATATATATACCAGACGAATATTCTCAGGTTATATAAAATTAACCCCCGAAGACAAACATTAAACAGTAATGTAAGACAGAAGTTTTACATTACTGTTTAACTTCCTTACGGAGATTAAAATCAATATATTATGTGTTGTGTAAGATTACTTATCTTTTCTATGGAATAAATGCGTCTTTTTTTTTTATAAATTAACTGTCATACAGAATAGTATGTATATGAATTCCTTGATAGAATAATATACTATTATCAAAATATTTGACTTCCTCTTATTTACTGTTATTACATATTCCCTACTTATTGGATGAGACATTAACCACTCTTACTGCGATATAAAAGTGACGACAAGATTCGAATTTACAACATATGTGAAATAGGAGAGTAAAATCAAATAGCTTACATATAACTGAAAAAAAAAGTTAGTAAAATGGAAGAGTTAGCAAATGCGGTGAAATCCTTCGTCTTACAGCAGATTAAAACAACGTTTGATGCAACAGACCAAGTTGTCTGCAGAAAATAGTTCCATAAGTTTTTTTTTTAATCTTGGACGCAGTTACTAATTCAGTTGGCGAGTTTATTTATAATCCCGAAGAAGGCACAATCTTCACACCACATTTAAATTGATTGCGCTAACAGCAGATTATTTTAAATGTTTATTTGTCTTTTTTAACTTTCTTATCAGTTTGTTCAAGCTCGGGGTGGGGAATCCTACCAGATGCCAAAAATTTACCCGATATCTTATATATTCCAACCGAGAGTTCTTTTTAAGACTCTTACCGTCCCCTTAAGTGCAATTGTATGACTCTTTCTTGCACCCGGGCTCACCGATTACACTTGTCAGGCAGTGTTTTAATTGTTTTCATGTCGTGCATAAGACCGTTATCTTTTCTCCTTTTCAGACTTGTTTAATCCAACATCAGTAGGGACACTAACTTCTAACAAGGTTGCTTCTTTCTCCTTCTTGTCCCATACCACTATGTCAGGTTTTATAGCTCCGTTTTCTAGAACTGCACGTCTATGGAATTGTCTTCCGTTTTCTTGCTTTCCAGCTGACTACAATATGGTTGTCTTTAAGTCTAACGTAAACAAGTTTTTGATGAGCCGTTCCATATAAGTTAACAAATTTACCGAATTTCCATTACTAACGATTACTATATTGTCCAATTTCTACTGTACACTCTTTAATTCTTATCCTCGAATGGCCTCTTGGCCTTGATAAGTGGTGATGCCTGTGTAAAAAAGTTATGTAGTTGCAGGAATTGCATAATCATAGTGGATGGTGTATGACTTATTTCCAACTGTTCATTCTGGTAAACATGTTCTCAGGAACTACTGCTACATTCGATATTCAACTTTTTACAAATGGTCCAGTGGAGATATTTACACACTCCATTGAGCCACATTGTATAGTAGCTGTCTCCTAGCAGAACCTTACAGCTGGATATCAGATAGTTCACACTCTCCATTTCTGTGTGGCAGAACCTGCACTTGTTGTCATTGCTGAAACCACTCATTTTCTTAAAACCATTAGTCATCAAACCTTGATCTTATAATCAATCGATGTGTGCGTTTATTGAACTTGCTTTGAACGTCCTGCTCGATGTTCCTGCTGCAGTCATTGTTGCAACGGCAAATTCTCATCCTAAGCGAAACTACAAACCCAGTTTGTAAAAAAATAACATATGTTCATTATTTTTTTTCGAAAATTACAAACGACAGTCGTTTTCTTAGGTTGAATAGCAGACTTACAAAAAGAGATATTTATCCCGGCCAAATAATATACTCATGAATTCAAGTTGACAAAACAGATCCTCTGTTCTTGAGAACCACCGAAAACTAACCATTACCGAAATCTTCCAATTTCAACAGTCTCCTGAGGTCTGGAAAGAATGCTTTGGCACCCCTCTGCACATAGACTAGAATATATGTACTTTTGACTGGAAATCTTAGATTTTGGTCTTTCCCAGTAGTTCCCATTCACCAAGTTTATTACTCTCGATATTCCCTTGAAATAACGATTAAACAATATCCACGGAAAAGAGTTTATCTGGAGCTCATCTAGAAACACTTTTCTGGGCGAGGTTAGTCTCAACATAATTCCCCGTTTAACGAGGCGCTTATTTTATTACAAGCAAAAGAATTTCTGTTTGGCCTAATTCTACAATCAGAGATATTTTCAATTTGTTCTGTGGTCCCCTTTTTTCCATTGTCTGAAAATCTATCACCCGCAACATATGCCATTTTCATGCAACGCTAAAACATGTGGCCTAGCGGATGTTTATACAACCGTTAACGACTGAAAGAGATTCGGAAATTCGCTCTCGTATATTATCGAAACTTTAAGCTAATTTGAAATTAACACTATAGGTATACAGTTTGGTTTGATTGTTTTGTTTTACGGCATATCAAAACTTTTCGGGTTATTTAATGCCGAATCCAGTTATTTTGGAAGTAGTACTCATGTTGTATCTAGTTATTTTGTGCTTTTTTTCTTTTTTTTTTATTCTTCAAGCTTTTTGTATCTTTAATCGCTAGTTTGCAGTGTTTGTTTTGGTTGTTTTATAGTGGATTTTAACGTTTTTGTTCTTTGCCCTGCAGAACATGAATGAGTTTTGCAATGGGAGAGGGAAAAGGGTTACAGTATTAATATTTGGTACATTTTATGTTAGGAAACCAGTCAGGAAATGAGGAAATAGAAAGAGAAAGAGGGGAAATAGGAAGAAGGAAAAAGAGGAAAATGTGGGTTGTTATTTTTGTTTTTGTTTTTGCAGAACATAATTTTTGCAAAAGGAAGTAGAAAAGCAAAAAAAGCATCAATGTTAGGTGCGTTTCATCTCAGGAAGCCATTATCTTCAGGCAGCCTGATCTGGTAGTACCAGAGTTATACAGAGTAAGGTGATAAGATGATAAATTTCAAACATGATATAGTAAAAGTTTTCGAGAGAGAGAGAGAGAGAGAGAGAGAGAGAGAGAGAGAGAGAGAGAGAGAGAGAGAGAGAGAGAGAATGTTTTTTCAGATCTAAGGTGTTCGTAAAAACATTAAAAGAGAATCTAGGAAATCAAATCTGTTGTTTATTCAGATATCAAGAAGATGCAATTGTAAAACTGAAATTGGAAAATTGCAAAAGCCAGCAAAGATCATGCAACATAGAAAGATAAAAATGAAATACGAAACAGAAAATTTTATAACGTACAACTGAATAATAATAGCATTAAGATGTAGTTAGACACGGGAAGCGACATTTCGATAACAGACGAAAAATAAAACAGACGTAAACATCTGCAGGAAAACGTAATTTAAATTCAATTAAGAAAATGGTATGGAATGTTCTTGGAAATCAACTTATTTTTAAAAGAAAAATAAGAGTAAATATATTTTTAAATGATAAGTTGTCAAAAGCGGAAGTATATGTATTAAACAATAATAATGACAAATTATTGTGAACAAACTGGATGGAATTGATTGATTTGTGGGACTTGATGATAAACTAATTTCTAATTATACGAAAATTACCTTCCCTCTTCGAATACAAATATAACGGACGAAAATTTTAAATGAGCATAGAAGATAAATTACCTTAAGTGTTTTAAGAGGTGTAGTATGATGTTCAAGCAACGGAATCTACAATTGAACTAAAAGACAATACTGTCCCTTTTTAGAGAACTAAAACGTAGCATTGGTTTACTGCACTGAAAATTATTAATAAAGAACTAGACAGACATCAAAATTTCAGACTGATTTTATTAGTGGATTACAGTGACCCCCTACGTGAAAAATAAATAAATGGTAAAATTAAAGTCTATATGGATATTCTACGGTTTTAAATGACCGTTTAAAACGCAGTAATGATCATCTAACGTTCTATTCGTTTCTGTGACATTTTTCAAGTTTCTAGAAAATATATACTCGAATTGGAATGACATAAAGTTCGTTTCAAAAGCTGACTTATCAAATTCATATCTGTAGATTGAGATAGACGGAAGTTGCAAACGATTACTTAAAATAAATACTCACTAAAGATTTTACATGTTTAAGAGACGCCTAATATAATTTTCATAATGGGTGCTATGTTGGCAGGATTTTATTCTTCAGTGTCCTATTCAGATAACATTTTAATAAGAAATAATAGAAAAATAATACGCCGACCGCATAGAAAATGTCTCTAGCAAGAATTACAAATTATGGTTACAAAGTGAATAATATCAAGTGTGATCTTTTATGACTAGTTTAAAATATATTGAGTAGATTATAGACGCGAACATCAGAAACCGGATGAGGAGGGGTGTTATGCATAAAAACACGCCCATCTCGATTTAAGTGTTTATTTTGCAAGCATTTCTAGGACTAATAAATATATATGAGCGGACAGACTCATTACATAATTAATAAAGATGCTGAAATGAACGCGAAAAACCCTTGCAAAAAGAATTCCTAAACTAATAGATTCCATACTGTTTGCTAAGTTCCAAGCCCCGTAGCATCGCCGCAATATTGCGTATCTGTGTTTATTTTACAAGTACTTGGGACAAACTTCGCGCAAATCTTTCGCATCTTCAATTTCTCCCGAATAATTATGTGTACAATTCCCACATTGACATCAAACTATGCACTTATTATCTCTATAGACACACGGCGGTTCTTATCTATGAAATTCTTTATTTGGCCAATCAACTCTACTGTTCTGACTAGCTTATTTCTCCCACACCTCTCATCATTCCTCACAGACAGTCCTTGAATCTCTTAGGCCATTCAAAAACTTATGCTTGGTTCATGCAAGATCGTCCAAAAGAAGTCTGAAGCACTCAGTTTGTTTCTGTGAGATTTTCCAATTTCATTTGAACCTGAAATCATAAAAATTGGCCAGTCATCTCATAAGATGTACAGCGATTACATACTGAATTTTTAAAGTCTACGACAATTTTAAATGTTTGTCCAAAAAATCTGGAAACTTGTTTAAGCACTTCGTATATATGCTGTCATTCCGTCAGTCATGATTGTGGAGATGTCCTAAATTCGCAATTGTATTTTGAGGATTGAACCTTTAATCTCCAGAATAGTGTAACTTCACAACTGGATTTTACTAACTACTTTATCCATTATGCCACGGATTTTTCGGAAGAATGTTGAAGGTTATATCGACGGAAATGTTGTGAAAATAGAACTCAAAATGAAAACAGTAATCTTTAACCCGACGAGCCCCGCCGGTATATAAATTCGTTTTAAGCATTCCGATCACGGAACGCCTAAAAAGCTCAATAGTTATTCTAGTCACTCAGAGCAATTCTCACAACACAACAGTTTGATCTTGATCGTCTACACGAGGACAGATTTTGACAAGGGATCCGATTATTCTGTTTCAACAAGAAAAGTCCGTCGATCCAGGGAGACAAGTGCGACCCACGCCACGTTGGATTGGTTGTTGTTGATCCGCGGACCACAGCCCTCTCTCCGGCGTCGAGGTAGAACTCCTCTTTTGATAGATGGTTCATGGAAAATAACCCAAGTTGACCGTCCGATCTGATAACAGCACAAACTCCTTCGCAAAAGCAATAAGTTAAAAAAAAAAAAACTCCAATCGTTTGTTTTCTTTTTTATAAAAAGCATATATCAACAGAAACTATATGACTACCAAGTTCTAATATAATACTATGGTACAAAGACAAATGTATAAGCAGATGTAATCAAATTACTCCAGAGTCCACAGTCAACACATGTCGCAACGTTTGCAACCAATAGCGCTTAGCACTAATACAATACCCCTGTACAAGATAAGTGTATAGACAGTCGAAATTAAATCACTTCAGAGTCCACAGTTCAACGTGTGTCGCAACGACAGCGTTTTCACCTGGAGAAACAGTCACCCATAATTCAATATTCAATTTTCGTATATCGTAACCCCGATAGATGGGACTTTGACAGTCACAATTACGTGACTTTCTTTTTTCCTATATTATCACCAACAGTCTGAAGAGGTGGATGTGGGAGGAGGCTTTTTTTTTGCAGTAATGTTAAACGAGAAATTATCAGCGGTGAGGATTTTTCGTCACACACGAATCTATTTCTTTTTGTTTATGCAAAATACAATATGTGGAGAAAATATTATTCAAGCGAGAGAGATTGTCGCAGTGTTTTCAGGTCATGGGCTGTTTGTTCAATTCTCCTCGATTACACTGCTCCACTGTTCTCAACTGGCCCAAAAATTGCCCGTGCATAAGCTTATATATGTAGGGATGAGCGGGAAATTAAGCTCTCCCGGTCCAAACTGACCAATCAGGGGTGGTTATGACACATCCCCTTCCCTTCTGATTAGCTCCGTGCAAAATTGCGTATCAAAGTACATTTCCATCGACTTTGTTCCCACGCCGACCATGCTAGGAAATTGACCTCTTCAAACCTAGTCAAAACACACTTCATAGCATTCTCTAAAAATCAATTATTTTCATCGCAAAATAATATTATTACTAAATATTACTATCAATCCCAAATCGGCTAACTGAAGTTACTTTTCCTCGGTTTGGTTGCATCATCGACGAAATAATAGTCAGCAAGACCATCGACTATTGTCCGGGATGGTTCACATAATAAAAGCTCTAACTTAGCTCTATTACAACCGTTGTTAATGTAATATCCAGCCACCACATGCATGTGATTGTGTCACAAATCCTAAAATTTCAAATAATACGAATAAAAAACGCCAGTAAGCGAAATGCCCATTAATTTAAATAAAATAAGGATGCAAGCTTAAAAATCGATTCTAGTGTAAAAACTAAAAAAAGTGTAACGTTTGCAACAAATAAATACAAAATGTACTACAGAAAATAATACACTCTCTATTTAATGTACCCGTTTCATTACGGAAGCGACTTTTATATTTAGCATTCAGAAATTATTAGAATAAAGTCACTAATGAGAAGTTCTGTATATTGGCCAGGAGTTGAGCGTGATACATGAATAAAAAAAAGGCTGTTCACTAGCAAAAAAATCATTACCAATAAAATTTTGACATTGATCCAAAACAGATGTTTAATGAAAACTTTATGAAAAGTCAGATATCTCCAATTTCTGTGAAAGTTTAGTAATAAGTATCAAATATCAATAAATATTCCGTGCATTTCAGTTTTTTAGTATTTTAAAAAGACCTTATTCAGAATAATATAAACACAGCTTTCCATTTAAAATATATCAATTTGTCGTTTGCTTTGTGATTTTTCAAATATATATTTTACATTCTGGTAACAATCTGTTATAAATTGATCGTACTTTCCTACTAAATATTAATTCATCTGGAGATAAACACTGTTGTGTATTTTATTTAGCGGTCATTCCATAGATCATGAGAAATTGTTCATAAGCGTACAACCTCCTCCTGCTATTCGTTAATCTTCTTAATACACACTCAAGGGAATTCACAAACCTTTTGGCTCTACCGTTTTACCTGAGCTGATACGCTGATGTGATAATATGTCCAATTGAGTATATTGTTATTTCTTTTCAAATTCACTTGAAGTAAATTGTGCTCTGTTATCGGAGACAATTGTGTCTGTGAAAGCGCGATTTTTGCTAATATTTCATTTAAGAGATTCACTAGTCAGGCTTTTATATTTAAAAATCTCGACTATTTCAAAATGTTCGCAATTATTAAATAGTATCCAAAAGTAATCTTTTTCATAAAATATCTGTTTTGGACCAATGTTAAAATTTTATTGGTAATAATTTTCTTGCTAGAGAACAGCCTCTCTCTATATTTTCTTTTAAATTTATGTATCACGCTCAACTCCTGGCCAATATACAGAACTTCTCATTTGTGACTACGAATAAGAAAGCCCGCAGCGTAGTGGATAAAGTACTTGGTAATTTCAGTTGTAAGTTACTGTTATAGAGGTTGAATGATTCAATCCCAAGTGTGGGCGACACTAAACACACAATTACAAATTACTTTCGACGGAAAGAGAGCATATTACTCTCGTGAATTAAATAGAGGGTTACGTTCGAAATTCCGTGCAGGTCCCCGAATTCGATATAAATATTTCTGAATTCGATCAAATACGCAGGAAAAAGGTTGGAGGTTACAGCGACAGAAACATTGTACGTATAACAAAGTAAAAACACTAGTCCGAATAATATGAATAAATAGACGGAATTATCAAAATAGTAAAGAGATGATATTCTGGGTCGTATTGTGGTTCAATTTGAATGTGGATTTAGTCAGTATCAATCTCGGGATTTACACTCTTGCTCGATTGATTGTCCAATTAACGAAAAAAAAAAGCATGAACAACACTTTCTCCAAGTCGAACAGGAACATCTGACGGGATTTTAGTCGAAACTTCATTTCACAGGATGTGCCGATTCTCTTTTCAAGGGTTTTTATAAAGAAAGAGACCTCGTTAAACCAAATTCTTGGTCTATTAGGTCCGTTGATTTGATTTTGACGATCTAGAAGGGAGGGGGAAGCGGGGAAATAGAGCGTTGGCCATGACTGTTTTGTTGTTGCTCGTAGAAATTGGTTTGGGTAGTAATTTGACAAAAATGGTTGCAGATGGTGCGTTAGTATTCAGGAAGGAAAAATGGCGAAGAATAACGTGCTGGTCGAACGGACGGGAGAAGGGGAGACGGCGATGAAAAGAATCGATGCTAAATGGAAGGGAGAAGGAAGAAAGGTAAAAGGGTTTAGAGAAGAGAAAAGATAAAGAGAGGAAGGAGGGAAATATTATAAAAGGGGAGAAGGGTAATTAACAGGAAGGGCGGAGCGAAAAAGGCGGTAAAAATAAGGCAACAAAGAAACAGAGATAAAATGATGATGGACGAGGAAGAAAAAAAAAAAACGAGAAAAAAAAAAAAACGGTCACCTCCCTTTATTGCGTGCGATCCTTATTATAAACAATTGATGGATTGGATGGATTTGTCTTTTATGGCATATCAACCCTTTTGGGGTTAGTTAATCTTAAACCACAATACCTTGTGTATACGATTTATTAATTGGTTTTGGTGTGTGTGTTTTACGGGATATCAACTATTTTGAAATTATTTAATGTCTAAATACAAACGAACCATTCTCTACTATTAATTTGTGATTTTATGTATAACTGGATGGGGCGTGGGTTCTTCATACTTTCGTAATCGTATTAGCACATAAACGTAATAGATTCGATGGGGTTCGAACCCGGCAAATTCGATTCCATAGTTCACATAAATATTCATTAAGCCAACCACGTATCCCCTCCCAGAAAAAAATAAGACAAAAACGACGAAAAAGAAGATAAAACAGGAAATAAGGCAAATGTCGAATAGTGAACGCTGAGAATGAGATACAAAAACTACAAAAATTATTAAAATAGTAAAGGGATAATATTCTGTGCCGTATTATGTGTCAATGTGAAAATTTGAATGTGGATTTAGTCAGCATCAATCTCGGGATTCTACTTTATACTGTTGTTCGAGTGATTGTTCTATTCACGAAAGAAAAAAAAAAGCACGAACAAATGATATTAGTTAAGAAAGATCAAATTCTAAGAGAGAGAATTATTTTAAAATAGTTCAGTTTATCAATTGATGAAGGGCAGCGTAAGTATTAGGCAAGACGTGAAGTATGATCGCAATGAAAAGTAATAGGTAGGTCTGAGATTAAGCACTCAACCAGAGATTATTGGTTCACAGGATATATAAAATTATATCCTTAATATTCAGCACGCCTATGTTCTTTCATTCATCGGAGTAATCAGTTAGTTACGAACCATCAAATCCGATCCAGGTTTAGACTCGGTTCGTGGAGTTCGGATACGACTAGTATGTAACAGAAAGAAGATATTAAACGTCAAAGAATGAAAAAAGAAAAAAAAACATCTGACAAAAAGATATTTAATATTAAGATAAAAAAGAAGATATATAATAGAAAGAAAAGGTAGAAGCAAAATGGAACTGAATATGAAAAATAAACAAATAAAAACATTATTCTTGAAAACTAAAGTAAAAATATGGTAAAACGTCAAAAGCAAATGTAAAAGTACGAATTAAAACTACACTTGACCGGATATGCATGCATCCAATCGTAAACAGAGATACGTCATCCAATAGAAAAGTTAAACAAGTAAAACATGAGTTACTTTCTCTTTCAGTCATTACTACTTGAATAATGTAAACAATAATTAATCACAACCATTTTTGTTATTTTAGGAAAGAAATGATAACTATATGCTTAGATATTTGTAAAGAATTGCATTTTTAACAATCATGGCGAGAGTCAGTTCTCATAGAAGGAAACTCAAAGAACTCTTTGCGTTACCAGTTTAGTGGTTATCATTCATCAACCCTTTGCGTGACTAGTTTAATGGTTATCATTCATCCGAAGTATTTACTTACCTCCCCACGAAGGCAGAGTTAAATACAGTCAAATTTAAGTGTGGTCCGACAAAAAGATGCATTCTTTCCCCAGTCAAGAAGCATTTCTCTTTCACTGATGCAGGATAAAAGAGGCGGGAGATGTTATCAGGACATATACTACACTTAGTGAAAAGTCAAACTTTGCCGATTTTGAAAGAAAATGATGAAAGATTGCAATTCGTTTAGGTTCAGGATCCTATAACCTCGTACAAAATGTCTGAAATAAACTAATGAACCAATTATTAGAAGACTATGAGAGTCATAGAATAAACAAATAACGGAATAATGGAGAGAATTCCAGAAAAATAAGATCTTTCCTATTGCTAAAAAATACAGAACTACAAAAAGATGAACAAAACAAAAGGACACAAATAAAGGGGATGAAAACTATCGAAATTAAAATAAAAGAGTAAAGGAATAGAACATGACTAGAATGTCATCCTCTTTTTTCGTGATACGACATGATACGACTCTTTGGCCTGTGGATCATTCAATCTGTCGCCAGAATTTCTGGAGGAAAACTGAAGGCTATATTTTGTCGTTGGTTGCCAATCAAACACACTTGGTAACGTCAACACATAGCAATTAGATACTGGTCAGACGCATCGCAGGGTTTGTTAATTAACCCCTACCAGGAGCTTGTCTTACCGGACAGAAGACCATGTTCACACAATGACAGGTTATGTATGTCACGATGACGAGACAGGCTCCCATCAGAGGCTTCTGTAAATGACCGCCATCTTAGCCTTTGGGTAAAGCTCTGGACCGCATTAAAAATAATCAATATATTTTTCTTTAAAATGAACAATCTACCGTCATGAACTATTGATTTATATATATATATATATATATATATATATATATATATATATATATATATATATATATATATATATATATACTTTCACTACACCGATGAAGACTGAAGGATCGGTAGAAAATTATGTACTTATAAAAAAAGTTAAAACATTTTTTTTCATGATATTATTTTGTATTCCTGCACGTCACCAATTGAAAACGAATGAAGAAAAGTTATAAGCTTTTATACTTTTCGTATTCTTTTTTATACATTTCCATTCATATATATATATATATATATATATATATATATATATATATATATATATATATATATATATATACATATATATACATATATATATAGCTACTTCATTTACTCACATAAAATTAATATACGAAAGTATAAATTTATGCGTAAACTTTAAGTATTTACTTCAAAAGTGCTCAATACGTAGGTATATCTAGTTAGTAAGTTATAAAATATATATGGCGATTAAGCCTGAGGAGTCCTAGAGTGGATGAAACGCGGAATATTCAGTGTAGTTTAACCGCCATATATATTTTATAACTTACTATATATATATATATATATATATATATCTATATATATATATTTCTTTGTTCTTTTGCTGTTTCGTTTGTTTTTATAAACGAAATACAAAATGAAAAATATAAAACTAGATCGTCATGAACATGAAAAAAAAAACATGAGAACAAGAATTGAAACTGATAGAGCGAATGAGAAAGAAAAGAAAAAATGTGATAAGAAAGACAGAAAGAAAGAAAACGACGTGACGAGAACAGAACGAAAACATGAAGCCACAATTAAAGTAGTTGGGAAATAAAAAGAGAGAAAGGAATAGAAGAAAAGAAAGGATAGAAGCATCCGTGGTGAAAACAACAATGTACTAAGTAAAATCCCGTTTTAAGTGACGCTCTTCTGGCGGTTGAAGTCTGGCGTAGAAGTTTCAGTGCGAGCGATACAAATAATACAATTCCGAATTACTTAATACTCTACTCATTTGTGGCCGACGGAACCAAAACATGATATCCCCGAGGATTAAATAAAAGGTTCGGTTTAAAATTCTCAAGTCTAACAGTAAGATTCCAGAATTCGACAAGATACCTCCGAAAAAGGTCGGAATTTACATCGGTCGAAACGTTGTGAGCATAATACTTCAGTTGAGTACACTAGTCCGAACAGTCCAAATAATACAGTGTAACCCGGACATAAAGAAGAAGTCTCTTATATCGGGGTTACACTGTACAAAATAAAAGTAGTTGCGAATGAAAACGAGGGAAACGTGTAGAAAGAGGTATCAACGAAGAAACGATGAAAAGAAAGAAGGAAATATGGACAGAGAAATATATAAGAAATAACGATAACAAAAACAAAATGGCGTAAGCTGAGTCATTGGAAACGAGGCGACATGAAATGAATCAGGAAAAGAAATGAAATCGAAAATAAACAGTTTTCTGAATAGATATTCAGCAATGACGACCATGAATAGATTTCACTCGGCCATTACTACTTTTCGCCGAGTGCTCATAATTCTGGACTCTTCTTCCACTTTCTGCCGACCAATTTAATTCTTTGTGTCCTAGTTACGACATCTTTTTTTATTGGCTTTCTATCGCCCTCTGAATGTCTTTACTTTCAATTTATCAACACCCACATCGCCCCCGCCGTTAAACTCAAAGAGATCGCAAATTGAATAAAGTTCGATTGTAGGTGGCGGATTTTACCAAATTTCCCGCTTGTTGATCATGTCGAAACTTGACTTTTATTATACTCTTTTCTCCCGTTCTAATTCGCCCTTTTTATAATCGATATTTCTCTATCTCTTTTTCTACCAGTGTCCACACGATGATCATACGTACGTACGCACGCGCGCACTCGCTCAAATCTGTACTGATACGATAGACATGCGTGTGTCTGTTCTGTGTAAACGTGTACATGGCGAGCATACTTCCACATACGATCCCACTCATATGAGATTTTGTATTTATTTGCTTCCTCACTGAGCAAATTAGGCACAAGGCCGTTTTTTAATGTGGAGAGATTGGGGAAATGGGGACCGGCTCCCTGGGGAGTAGGGGAGCTGTATAGTGACAATTGGTATGAAGAGTTTCCCCTATATTGACCAATAACTGATTGCTACAAGAGCAATGCCCTTATATGTGGGGTTGCCCTCACATATGGTCTTTGCTTGCAGGATCTGCCGAAACAGATACTACATTTTTTAGCAATCCCCCAAAATGGGATTTGGAGCTGATCCCACTCATATGAGATGCCTGCAAATGTTTCTCTTCGTTTACACACATATACTCACTCACAATCAATACGGCGCGTCACAATGGAGTGTGTAAATATCTCCACTGGACGATACGTAAAACGTTGAACATCGAATGCAGCAGTAAGTCCTGGGAACGTATGCCTGAAAGAACAGTTAGAAATAAGTCATACACCAGCCTCTATGACTACGCAATCCCTACGGCTACGTACATAGAAAACATTTACATTTAAACCTGATATATTGATATGGGGACAAGAAAGAGAAAGAAGAAACCTTAGAAGATCGTGCCGCCAATGATGCTGGCTTAACCACAGCTGAGAGGGAAAAGATAACAAAATACCAAGGTCTTATGTATGACATGAAAAGAAACTGGAAGTTTAGGAAGATCTTTATTATATAATAAAAGCAACGAGACTCATGAAAAATAATTTCAAAAACTACCTCGCAAATATACCCGGTGAAGCAAGTTCAATATAGATTTAAACAGTTGCACTATTATTATTAGTTAAACAGTTGCACTATTATTATTAG
>NC_136483.1:114701698-114716698 GCF_053919585.1 Euprymna scolopes | reverse complement strand
TTAATTTAGCTTTCAGTTTAAGATCCCACTTTCAAAGCATGACGTTTTCTTTTTTTTTTTCGTATTGCTATTATTATCATTCTTATTATTAGTAAATATCTGTATGATATTAAGTAGACTTGTCGATCTGTGTCAGCGCCATTAATCGCTAATTTATAACAATGGGAGACCTAAACACATTTTTAAATCATTGTATTCGTATATACTTTTTAGGACAATCAATGTCTGTATGATATTACACATCTTACACATTTGCACTCACATACAAATTCATACTAGTATGAGATACGTGTGGTTATCGTATTTTGCAAATGCACACACACATGCACAAAACCACAGGCATACACACACACGTGCGTGCTCACTTACCCCAAATCTATATTGATATTAGATACGCGTAGATTAGATACACATGTACACGCACTCACTCTAATGTATACGAATATGAAAAATGTTTGTCTGTCCCCCTGTCTGCCTCTAAATACTTTTAGGAACGTGAATTTCCTGTATTGAAAGCCAATTAACAAGAATATTTAGATACTCTCATCTCCTAAATCATCCTCAAGAGTTGGTTTCTTTCTTGGATAAAAAAATGTTATGGTAAAAACTAGACAAAAATGAACTACTCAGCGGAAACGGCTACAGACATGTCTGGAGAAAATCTTTTAAAGAAGTGTATTTTATATAAGAATTAAAATAGCATCCGGATATTTAAGCAGGTTAAAAATAAGATTCTTTTCGTATTTTCTTTTGGCAACAAGCAATGAGTCATTCTTTCTTATTTCTTTTCAGTGCCTTCTTCACAATTGGTAATCATCTATTTCCATGCGACCCTACTGCATTTCATAACATACATTTTCGCTGAGGTTGTCAAGAGTGGTAAGATCACTTTTTTATTTTAAGTTATCAAAATAAGGGAAATACTCTTTTCTTGTTTTCGTATATATATAAACAACTTTTCTTCGTTTCTTGAACTTATCAAAAGACCTCATTTCATTCTGGAGTTTCCATTTTCGGTTTATTTTTCATTTTTATTCATTTTTATAAACATTTTACAAACATTTTTTTTTTTGCATTTTATTTCCACCTTCATATAATGCAGTTTCATACAAAGCTAAAAACCAGAGAACTTCTAGCTTTGCACTATGTATAAATTCGCTAACACATTTCTCTCCTCTAAAGAGAAAAAACTGCATTCTTTAAAAGCCCGCGGAATAAGGATTTGTTAATTATCTTTGTTTGAGGTATTCTGTCCAAAAATGAATTTTACATGTAAATTGTAATTTACAGTTTTCATTTATATTCCTTGTGTCAAGCTCTACTTCCTATTGTTGTTGTATTGAGCCTTTTTATTTGTTTGGGTTTAATATATAAATATTAATATTTATATAACATTGAAAGTTACATTTGCTTTTGTCTAGTAAACTTTTCTTATCTACTATCTGATTGGTATATATATATATATATATATATACAGGACTGTATGTCGATGACTACAAGTATGTGACTTGTAGTCATCGACATACAGTCCTTACTTACGACAGTGCCACACACACACACACACACACACACACACACACACACACACACACACACACACACACACACACACACACACACACATATATATATACTCGGGCAGCGACTTGACTATTCAAAAGTTCATTGAACTTTTGAATAGTCAAGTCGCTGCCTGATGATATCTGTTGTTTGATTGAAACAAGTGGCTATTTGTAGCAGCGGGATGTGAGCATGTTTATATAACAATAAACAAGTATTATATATATATATATATATATATATATATATATATATATATATATATATATATCATTCAGTTTGGCAAGTTGGGCTTAATGATGTACCAAGCTTCGATTAGATAGGAAAGTTGGAAGTAAAGTAACATTAAGTGAAATGAATTTCGGTACATATGCATCTACCGAAATTCATCTTTTATCCAGTTTCGCGGCACAACACATTTTCCGAGAATCAATCACTCTTTGCACTCTTGCTCCCAGCCCCCGAATCTCTTTGCACTCTTACTCACAGCACCGAACCTCTTATTAACGTTTCTATTCTTATTTAGTTCTTATTTCCGTAATGTTCAAGTTATAAATAAAACAATATTAAATAAAACATTGTATTTGCTTTATATAGATGTCCAGCGCGAATGCAAACTCCACGATAATGACGTATGCCTTTTGAAAACTCATCCAAGTACTACGGATGATGTAATTTCAGAATACATTCCGTTACAGAGGCCTATCAACAACCCTTTAAACAACAAATAAAAAAATAACTAATCTTCATCTATTATTATACTTAATGTGAGTTAATCAACGTTGGTTTCCTTGTGGCTTTTTCATATTCACCCATTTAGAGGAGGCGAACTTAAAATTAAAATGAATTGCAAAAAAATATTTTTATCACAAAAAGTATGTGGTTTATTCCAAAGATTAATTTTTAGCATTTATAATTTAAAGACAGTTTCGATAACATGGCTCCGCAGCTCGCGTGTACATTGTGTAATATAAAGGTTCAATTTTCACAAACTCTGTGTATTCAATTAGGCTGTATTTCGACAATAACGCATAGAATGTTGTCTTTCAAGTGGTCTATTGTGGCTGCTTTACCACTGTAGACGTGGGATTGTACATATCTCCAAAGAATAATCTAATGGAATTAACGAGGTTGCCAGCTGCAGGTCAATTTCGTGAAATTATTCGTTCATCAAATATTTCCCTCTGTAAATTCATCACATCATTTGTAATTTGCAAACGCTGCTCAGATGTGAGTCGTTTCATGATGAATTGCCAAACGAAACTAAACTCAAAAATATATCTTCTTAATACTGAGATTAGATTATATTAAAAAAAGAAGAAATTGGTTTTAATGTACTGATGAATGGGTATGTGTGTGCATGCCCAATGAATAAGAATACAGCTTTACTAATTTGCAATCAACTTCGTAGATACACGTAGGAAAATACTGGCCAGGTTTAGAGGACTTGGTTTTAATAATTTATGAGCAATCGAACAAGTGACCCATTCTTTTCTTAGCTATGCATTTCTTTTATTTACTCTACTTCTAAGTTAATTGAACTTCTCTCCAATATTTTCATATCACTGTGAGCATTTAGAAAAATACTAAATCTTTCTTTAGAGCTAATTTACATAGTGTGTTGATATACATTGTAAACAAGAATTTAAATTAGATAGCGAAACAATTTACCTCTATATTTATACACTAGCAAGGAGACCCGACGTTGCCCGAAATTAAATGAGAATTAACAAATTTTCCACCCTCCTATACTTTTATTGTCATCGAAATCGGTGAAATCGCCCATTTTTCAAATAATCGATTGATTGCCTGCTCTAGTCGGGGACCCACCGCAGCGCATAAAAAGGAAGCTTCACATATCTCCCTGCAGTGACTTTGTCCGCAACACATTGTAGTTTACATTGCACTGTAGAGAATCTCCTATTGATTTTATAAAATTATTTTCAACCTTAATTTGTAGCTCACATATGTAAGTCCGACCTGATATTTTCTTTGTTCTCTGCTAACCTGGAATGTGTGTGTATGTGCACGATTTTGAAGTTCCTTTGTCCAACAGGAAGTCAAAATAGGTTTTCTTCGTGAAAGAAAAAGAAACACCTAGAGTAAACGACATCATCATCATCATCATCATCATCATCATCTAAGAACACTTAAATATAGACCGGTAGGCCCCTTTTAGCTACGTACACACAGCATGTGGACATATAGAACAACAGAATGGACCCCTAAGCAATAGAAAAGACTAAGCGGAAGGTCCCAAAACCCGGTGAAAAGTCGACCTCGACAGCAAACTGGGTTCTACATGGCCACGCTTACCCAGGGACGAAGCAATGAGCAATGGTAACCAGGAAGGACTTCCTCATCCACAAGTAACCGAAAACCGTGATGATGATGGGGATGGTGATGATTAGAACTTACAGTTACAAATTAACCTTAAAGTCGCACATATGGCATATGATAATAAGAAATCAAAAGAAAGAATGAGCAAGAATATCCGGACAAAAATATATCAATTTTATTTGGTAAATGTTAGGACAACCAAAAGTAAAGAGTTAACAATGAATGAGAGTTTAGAGTGCCATAAAACTTTTCAAATGAAAGAGTTTGTTTCTATACTTTTTTTTTTTAAATAAAAGTTACGTTTTAGGCACACATAGGCAGAAAATGTTCTTTGTTGTGATTATAGTTAGACGAGTTCTTGCTGTGAATATTTTACAGGAGGATCAGAGATTGGAAATCATTCGAACACGTACCATGAACATAACGGTAGAGTAAAAAGAGGCCAGCAACGTATCTTATGTGAGAACTATAAGAAGTTAAACAGACACGTTTATTTTGGCTGTCGGCGGGTGAATTTGCACGTATCAATGTTATGTAAGTTAGGTAGGCATTATAGAAGAGTATGTGTGTGTATTTACTTATTTTTTTTTTTGTTTTGCTCGTGTGGGAGGGGCATGTGCGTGAAATTGTGCACAGGAGCAATCAAGTCGGGTTGTGGAGACACTCATGTGAGTCTGAAAAAAAACTATTGGGTTGGTGCAAAAATAATGTCGGTTTTTGACGTTTTATATATATATAAACGACATTATTTTTGCACATACCTAATAGAAATAGGAAAAGTGCTCGGGTTTTTATATTATGCGCGAAATTTGGGGGTGATTACTTTTGCGCCTGTGATTGGCTGAAATAACCTGCTGATTGAGATATTCTCAAATCAAAACTTGATGATTTAAACAATATCTCGGTCTGCTGCTCCGTTGTCAGCATAATTACAACAATGGAAGTATAGATTTGATGAAGACAATTTGGAACCTGCATGCCCTTTTTGGGGAATATGTATATAGGTTTTGAGTCCTCTAAACCTGGTCAGTATTTTCCTACGTGTATCTACGAAGTTGATTGCAAATTAGTAAAGCTGTATTCTTATTCATTGGGTATGCACACACACATACCCATTCATCTATATGTTATATATAAAAAGGGTTGATTTTCATAAACGAATGCATGTTGGGATATATATATATATATATATATATATATATATATATATATATATATACATATTCATTATCGCCAAAACAAGAATGGCATGGAGACATCCCTAAAATAATAAAAAATATAAGAAGGAAAAAACAAAAAGAACGTTACAATACTTAAAAAAAGACATGCTCGGCAGACAGACAGATTGATATGGAAAGAAGCGCCCAAAAAGTAAACGTGAAAAAAAAAAAAGAAGAAAATGGCTACTGATGGAAATAAGCAGTCGAGCCAGTTGATTGGCTTATCTCTTACACGAAAAACGCTGATAATTCAATTAAACCAAGAAAAAAGTCCTGTCATGTTCCGAAAGTGAAAAACATCTTCTCCTGACCTAAACATAATGCGACTATCTCTTCATCCCACGGGAATTAGATTGTACATCCGGGACATTTTACCACAAACATAAAAAAAGAAATAAAATGGCCGTTCTAATGTTAGTATCGACTTGTAAATTCAATAAGCTCGGTATTATATGCTACATTCTACATCAGTACCAATTATCGATATTCGATTATTTCAAGGACGCACCAGAAGATTGAATGGATTTTGTGATAGGACAGTCTCCCTTTTAGATATACGTCCAATCGTCTCTACAAGAGGCTCCGTTATTCGGTTCGTACGCCTGTCAAGTCACAATTAAGCGGGAAATGGAAACAGCTTTAAATGCGTAAAAAGTTATGTATCGGTAGATCTGCTTGTTAGTTGGTATGTAACGTTTATTTTTTTATAGAAATCACTCCGAACAAAGCATGGAACCACTTGATGTAAGGAACTAAACGAACAATATTACTTCAAGATAAAAAACTAACCAACATTAAGCGTTAGATGGATAGATTCTGATCCAGAAAACAGAAATTCTTCCCCTTTTTCATAAACATTGCTCATGGAATGTAGAGACTAGGGCTGTGACAACAGTATATTCTTTACATTCTTTTGACTCTCGAATATATATCTGACACAGTTAGTCTCAACTAATCAACCGAGAACCACATCAGTCTATATAAAAACATATGATATTAACGGATATATCATCAAGAGTCAAAACAATGAAAAGAATATTCTGTTGTCACAGCCCCAGTAAGAACTAAAGAAGAAAATAAGGCAAATGAGGCTTCCGAAAGTAAACCCAAGCTCCATTTTCTCTTCTCCTTAATATTTCAATTGGTCTGTCTCATTTAATTCTTAAGTGTCTTTTTCATTTTTGATCAAACGATTTAAATGATTCCCTCCCACTTTAGATACGTTTGAGTATATTTATAAAGAAAGCTATGCCCGTACGTCAGTCAGTCCGTCACATTTAAGTTTGAAATAAAATTTTTACAACTTGCATGAACGCATTTGAAGGATTTTCTGGTGCGTGGAATCACATATTGTCTCTGCATTGCGTACACAACCGGAACGAGACTCTTGTTTTTATAACTATAATTTCGATTAAGAGTAAAGTGTAATATCTGTGCTGGTGCTGCACTTCATTGTTTTCTGTCTTCATTCAGTGAAGAAGAAGTCCTTCTAGACTGAGGTAATTTTAATTTTTGTCATAATTCAGAGAACCTTTTTTTAACCATATTAAAAATCGATGTTGTGAATCAATGAGTAATCGATGATGGAAATCAGTACGTGTTTATTTTACGACCTGCAAAGATACGGTCGGATTTAAATCAGCAAACCTTACACGCAGTCTGTCAAAGCACCGATGGCTGTCACATGAAAACCAATAGAATATAGTTATACGTTCCCGATTACGTTTGTCATCGCGTGATATTCATCAATCTAAAGTTACTTCCACTGGTTGAATCTTGGACTAATTAAATTCTTTTTTGACTCCTTCTCTCTTCACATAGTTGAAAATAGATCAGTCGCCTTAGTAGTCGTTAAAGTTTCCCTCTCCCTAGGTGTCCTACCCTTATAAGATTCCTTTGCCTCAAGAGATCCACCAACGACTGTGTGGGTTCTACAGGTCTCAGTATTTCCTGATTGATATATCAGTCTACATTCATAATTTCTTTTTTTATTATGGAACTCGCTCTAGACAAAGCATGAAACCATTTGATGTAAAGAGCTAATCATAAGAATAAAAAAAGGGAAAGTTTGAATTCTTTCAAGATAAACCAAGCCTGAAAGTGACATCACCGCCAGCGTTAAATTTCCTGAATTCCAAAAAGACAAAGAAGTAAGCTCTTGAAGAGTACAATAGGGAAGGAAGGAGTTACAAGGCTGGCTGACAAAAAAGTCTATGCCTAAAATTTTAATAAGATGATGCATCATATAATCATTGGTACCTTTTTACTTCACTACTATATATATTTCATGTCTTTATCACATAAAGAAGAGTTGCCAAGAGCATTTGAGAAACAACCAAGTTCTCTCTGATTCTCTCTCCTTCGATCTTCAGCATGTGGTACAATGAGGGAAAAAGTGGCTGGTTACTTTTAATGCACCTAAAACCAAGCGTTCATCTTTACATCACCAACGTCCTGAGCCTCATCTGACATTAATCGGAAGTGAATGGCTCTCGTTTTGGGGAGGCTCCATGTTTTGACAAGCTTCTGGGCTTGATCTTTACTCTTGATCTAAAATGGAATACGCACATCAAATCCATTGCCAAGGTCGCTGGAAAAATGATGGGATCCTTCTATTGATTCAGTAGATATCTACCTGCTAATGCAATTCTCTACCTATATAAGAGCCAGGTACATCAAAGGATGGAGTATTGCTGTCACATCTGGGCAGGAGCTGCTAGGAAGACTTTATCCTGTCTTGACGGAGTTCAGAATAGACTTCGTAGCCTTATGGGGGATGTCCTTTTCTCACAGAAGAGACGTTGCAAGCCTGTCTCTGTTTTATCATTATTTTCATGGCAAGTGCTCATCTGAGCTCCAATCTATATTTGAATTAGATATTTGAATTTTGAGGGGAGTCACTTTTATAACCACTCAGAATCTATCTCGAAATGTGATGTAACCTACTGATTACAAATGTGTTGTTACTTTCTGCTAGGAGATAGATAATTTAAACTGATGCCTAGGTACACACGCACACTTACACACAAACAGTTTGCTATACACTTGTCCACAGCTACTAGACACGACCCTTGGGCGTTTCCGTCTCTCTGAACAAGGATTTATCAGGGCAACCTGATACGATGATACTGCACTCTACAAGTAAACTTAGATCAAATATCCAAAATAACATAGTATTCGAAGCCCACATAAGATCCCCTCGATACAATTATACACTGGCTCATACAAGAAACAAAGCACTTTCTTCTAGTGATGTTACTACAAGTAGCAGCACGTAGCTGGACACTCTACCAGACCAGATGAATTCTTGTTATGGAATCAAGTAAATCCAAGACATCACAAGAAACATATACAATAACATTGTTAACTGTTTTTTTGAGGAGATGAAAATTAATATCTACTGCTTTATTAACTGAACGCCTGAGGGATGATTGAGAAGTTTAGTTGACCATTCGGATATCTATGTATTTAACATAGAATTCAGGTGTTAGCCTCAGAAATTGGGTCATTTGATTTCTTAGAACTTACACTGATATAAACATATAAAACTATCTTGTCGAATTTTCAAATTTCAGACCCAAGTAGCATTTAGGCTGACAAGTCAAAATTTGTTTCTGACTAACCAATATTCATTTGTTCTTGTTTTACTATATTATTGGCAATGTAACAATGTACTCAACTACAATTTGTTAGTTAAAATAGTTAATCCGGTCAAAACCAGTAATATAAGAATAAAAAGTTAAAAACTAAAAAGACTTTATCGCATCCAGGGCAACGCCGTGTAAGTCCATATATATATATATATATATATATATATATATATATATATATAAGCTGAATATGTGTGTGTGTGTGTCTGGTCACGAATAGGCTCCTATATGGTTGACTATTTTAAAAAACTGATTACATATAATGATAGAAGATGTATCGAGACACAGGAATGGGTATGTTTGATCCTGCAGAACGGTGGTTCATTAAAATTGTGGTCTGCGTTCGCGCCTGGTCCACAAAGTATGGAAATAAAAAATTTAAAAAAAAAACGTTTACAAGTGTTTTTGATATAGATGTACATAAGAATACTTTGATAAATATGTTTTAACTTAAATAGAGATCGTATAATAATATTGTGGGGTCTGCATTCGCACCTGACCTCCATAGAATGGAAATAGGCACAAACTTTAATAAAGACTTTTCATATCTATCTGCGTAAGTATACATTGATACTTATGTTTCAGTTTGAAGAAATATGGTATAATAAAATTATGAGGTGGTCGTTCGCGCCTGACCTCCATAGAATGGAAATATGCCACAAAGTTTAAGAAGGTTTTTTAATATAGATCCACAAAATATTGTGATAAGTGTTTCAGTGTGAACAGGTACGGTATAATAAATTCTGGGGTTTATCTATTTTACTTTTACTTTCATCATATTTTACTTTGGTTTTGATACTCCCGTATTCGAAAATATCTCTTTACACCCCTTCCTTTTCATAACCTATCATACTTTCATAAATCATAGTCCATTTTCTGTAGGCTGTTTTAGAACCCAGTCAACGACGGGTACTTTTGCTAGTATATATATATATATCTGTGGAAATATATTTTCTTATTATATATATTAATCCTTATTTAAGAAACTCAGTGTAAATACAGAGCAATATAGTGAATAAATGACAAATATAGTCTATTGTCATTTATTCACTGTATATATACACATATCTATACCTATATCTACACACACACACACACACACACACACACACACACACACACATATATATATATATATATATATATATATATATATATATATACTACAACATTTTTATTGCAACCTAAACCGGAGCACTTCAATTAAATTAGGATTGAAAAAGTGTAACAGCGCATGCGTTGCTTCAACAGAAAATGCATTTCAAATAAAATAAACAAAAACAAAACCAACGAAGTAAAAAAACAAAATAAATCAACGAAGTTTAAAAAAAATAATATTTTGACGGTTTTCTAAATCGAAAAGTTATAAAAATCAAACAAAATGAACCATGAAAAAAAATCCAAGTCCCAAATTTATATTTTCTTTTCGATACGCATCCTTACGTACCCGCGCGCAAAGGATAACTAGGATGTAACAAGGGAGGTGGAATAGGTGAAAGGGAGAAAGTGAGAATAAGAGATAAAGGGAAAGAAGATGACATAGAAAGCGAGGGAAAAAGAGAAGGACAAGGAATAAATGAGGAATGGGTGAGTGAAACAACGGAAGAAAAACGGGAGAGAGATTGCTGGGAAAAGATGGTTAGAATGAAAGACGGACGGAGAAAGGAAAAGAGTAATGGAAGGCGAAATAATTGAAGAGAGAAGGGAAAGGAAGATTTCTCGTTAAAATTTCTTTATTCTAGAATTTCGTTACATGGACTGAAGATTTAAAGTAGTAAAACCGCGCATGTACAGTGGCGGTTTTAATTCTTAGAAAGTGTTTAGTAAAATGCAGTTTTTCAGGTTCGGTTCCTATCTTCGTTAAGCGAAAAAGATTGCCTGGACCAGCGGTCGCCAACCTTTATGAACCACGATCTTCATGGATCACTAAATGTATAATTTTTCATTTGGCAGACCAGTAATATTATATTAGAAAACAGTAAATATATTAACACAATAATAATAAGAAAAGTTATATTTTTTTGATAGGAAATACACAAATTAAAGGTAAAAAAGTTATATAGTAATTATAAAAAAAAAAACAAAAAAAACAACAACAAAAAACACACAAAAAGCAAAAAAAAAAAAAAAAAAAACGAAATTTAGTTAAATATTACACATTTTTAGTGTGATGGTTGTTCCTTTTTATTTGACATTATATGTGGAGATTTGGCTCCAATGACGTAACTGCAAGACAGAGAGCTACTTCTATTTCAAGGCAATAGCCATACCATGTTTTAATCCCTGTGACAGAGGAAACTGCCTTTTCGCTTAAATATGTTGTTGAAAATCGATTCCAAATTTTTCATTGCTTTCTCACTCAGTGATGAGTATTCATTTTTTTTTTTACAGAAAGCCAGAAATGAGATCTTGATAATGACTTAAATTTAACCTCGAAACTGTCGTCACAAGCTAGATCGATAATGCTTTCTTTTTCATTCACGCTTAATTTGCTTTCTTCGATGTTAGCTACTAATGACTCTCTTATCCACATATTTCCAGGCCTAGGATCCTCTTCACTTAGGTAATAAAAATCAAAATATTCTTTCCGTGACTGTAAATGCTGTTGAATAATCGATACCACTTGTCGGTTGAGATTCTTCTCTCCAATATATTCATCAAAGTTTTTAAACATTTGTAGATCTCCTTCTGCCAAATACATTTACCACAGTGATATTTTCATTCGAAAAATATCTATTTTACTTTGGACTGTAAACACGTCCTTAAGTTGTCCTTGCAAAGACATGTTTAGTTCATTTAGCAGAGAAAAAAAAAACATCTGCCAGGTATACAAGCGTGGCTACCCACTCATCGTCAGACATGAGTTCTTGAAATTTCTGATTATTTTTATGATGTAAAAAAAAAAAAATTAATTTCTCCACGCAAGACGAAAAGTCGTGTCAGTATTTTGTCCCTTGGAAGCCATCTTACCTCAGAGAAGCAGAGAGTTTCAGATGTTAGAGAATTGAGCGCTTTGTGTTGAATTTCATTTATGATTTTAAGAACATTTGATAAGACTTCGTGTAGTTTTGGGGACGCTCTTTTCGCCACAAGATGCTCACGATGTATAACGCAGTGCGTAGACAGAATGCCTGGGTGACTAACATTTTTTTTACCTTTGCAACAACTCCTGAGCGATGTCCAGTCATATTTGCAGCATAATCTGTACAGAACCAATACATTTTTTCCATTCAATTTCGTGTTCCAAGAAATAATTATCAAGTGCTTTAAAAATCTCAAAGCTAGTTGCTCTACCTGGCAAGTTGAGTGAGCAAAGAAGTTCTGCCTGTAATTCTCCTTCACACTCAACCCTCACAAAATAAAGGAGTGCCTTATTACTTACTTTCGTAGATTCATCAAGTTAAATTGAATAAAATAGTGAATTTTTTAACCATTTTTATAACTTGATTTTCAATATCATCAACCATTTCTTCAATTCTGCGCTTAGCAGGAATTACCTTCAATCATTGAACAGTTTGTTTTCCCAAAACTGCTTCACAGGCTTGTAACATGCAAGGCTTGATAAAGTCTTCTCCAATTGTATAAGGCTTTTTATTTTTCGCAATTTGAAGTGCTATGAAGTAGGAAGCCTTTAATAAAGATTTATCTTCAACAACATTATTTTTTAAAGCACCTATTTGTTTTTTTCATACCTTCATACATTCTTTGAAAATATTCAAGTGATTTCTTAGCTAAATCTGGGTATTTGATTGCAACTGTCTTTCAAGTTCTGACGGTTTCATGGCATCGTTGGATAAACTCTCACAACTCACAATACAAAGAGGCCGTGGGTTCAGGTCATTACCGAGTTCTTGAATAAATCCAAATTTCAAGTAGCTTGAATCATATTTTCTTGATATTTTGCGTTTTTTCTTTTCGCCTCCAGTTTACATGTTCTCTCTAATACGTTCTGTTGAAGACTGTTGCTGCTGTGATTCATTGATCAGCTCACTATTAACTGAAGTAACCATTAATTATTTTAGTTTTAGTTTTACTAAAGAAGTGCAAAATATTCACTTGCTTCTCCTCACTCATTATGGGTTCTATTACCTATTTTATTTGAATCTGAGAAAAGAAGAAGAACTAGTAACTTGGATTGGAGCAATATGCGCGTATATATATATATATATATATATATATATATATATATATATATATATAGTGGTTTAAAAAAATAACGGAAACGGAAATTTTAAATAAATTTATTTTAATGCAGTGTAGTATCCCCTTTTACATCAATAACTGATTGGATGTGGCGAGAAATTGATTCGTACAAAGCTTGGAATTGTTTAAAAGAATTTTGTGCCATTCTCCGGCTGAAAAAGTCTCTAGTCCTTTTGGGGATGAGGAAGGGAAATATCGCATTTGTACTCTTTTTTTTTTTTAAATATACCATACATATTTAAATTTGAGATTTTGGTGGCTAGATTAGATATTATACTCCACTTTAATATTCTTCGCGCCATTCAGTAACAACTTTTTACAATGTGAACGAGAGTATTGTCATCCTGAAAGATATTTCTGTCTGCAAACAGTTTCCTGGCCATAGAATGAACCTGATTACCCCAAAATTTCAAATAAAACTCGATATTAATCTCTCTTTTTATATATATATATATATATATATATATATATATATATATATATATATATATATATATATATAAAGATGTTAATGCTTAAGCTATGAAGACATGCTTGCTGCAAGGCTAAAAATTAAAACATGAACTAATAGCGATTACGTCACACATGCATAATCGTAATACCCTCGTTCGGTCTTTACCTGGCAAATTCCACTTCTTTAACTTTCACAATTTTGCACCGATTTTCCCCTGCATGGGTTCAAATACCCTATATATGATGTTTCATATCTGTAAACCAAAAACTAACAGAGGAGTTTGGCAGGCAAAACTTTTTAAACATATATATATATATATATATAAATATATATATACGCATGCATAAATATATATAGAAACAGGTTTGTGTTTACTATGACCTTTTTACGCAAATATTACGCAAGTTTAAATCATGTAGAATATCTGCATGAATATAATTACACGTAATAGTTAACTAAACATGATCTTCCTATAAGAAAACCGAAAAAAAAAACTAATAGGGAATTAATTAAAATACATTTTTAAAAGAATATGCGAATCAGGTAGATTTTGCAGGTAGATGCAATTCGATGACATATATTAGTTGTATTTTCTTTTCAAATAAATAAAAAAGGGATTTTGATATGAATATCAATATACAAAAACCCAAATTTATACGAGTATATATATATATATGTGTGTGTGTGTGTGTGTGTGTGTGTGCAGTAAGCAGCAACCCTATTCAGGGGTTAACCGGCTTCCTCCGAAGGAGGAAGTTTCATGGGAGTATGAAATTCACAAACGGTCCACAGTAGCATGTATATCCCCGTTAGGGGAAATGACGACGTTAGGTTTTTTCAACTTTTTGCAGGGAGGTGTCGACGTCCTCCTAAATACAGAACCTGGACTTCCCAAATTGGTCACCCATTTTAGTAATGACCAGGCTCAACGTTTCTTAACTGCGGTGATCTGACGGGAACCTGTGTGTCAACGAGATTATGCTGTATACGGCATAATCGCGTTGACACGCCGGTTCTCGTCATACTACCGAAGTTAAGCAACGTTGAGCCTGGTTAGTACCAGATGGGTGGCCATTTGGGAATTCTAGGCGCTGTATGTACTCTCCGCTTATCTGGGTAGTTGTTTCTAGTCGTCCTGTATTTATATATATATATATATATATATATATATATATATATATAATCTCAAAAACCGCATATTTAACAATCACGCACTGAAATTGGCCACTAAAATCATGGTCTTCAAGGCAATAGTTCTCTCCACACTTCTTTATGCTTGTGAAATATGGACCTTATACAGAAGCGATACAAAAAACCTGGAACGCTTCCCGCAATACGAGCTGAGGCAAATTTTGCATATCACCAGGGAGAGTCAACCCACTGACTTGGAAGTATTGGACAGGACTAAAATGACCAGCGTTGAGGCAACCACCATTCACCATCGCCTTCGTTGGGCAAGCCGAAAAAGCCTTCTAGACTTCTAGGCTGCCGAAAAAAATACTTTATGGCGAGCTCGCCAATGGGACTCGACCACGAGAAGCACCTAAACGGTGCTATAAAGACCAGTTAAAGC
>NC_136483.1:114689198-114691698 GCF_053919585.1 Euprymna scolopes | reverse complement strand
AGGTATTTGTTTAATTATGCAACTTGGATGGTTAGATCTAGTATTAATATAAGAAGGTGTGTTATTATCTTTATTGAACGGCTTGTATATCCCCTTTCTTAAGTCTAGAGTTATGTCTAGATAATTAACTTCTTTACAATTTGGGGTAATATCTATTTTAAATCCTAGGTATTTGAAGGCTCTTACTAATTTTTTATGTATTTTCGATACCATGGGGCCGTCACTATTAGGGATAACAATTAGTCCATCATCCCTGTATAATCCCACTAAGTTAGGCTCTATGTTTCTGCTAATAGTGTACATTATAAATATGCCCACTAGGTCGGCAATCTGGGCTGAGTCAAAAGCCCCCATCGGGACGTCAAACTCGTTGTTATTCGATTTGATCCATGTTTCCTGATTGTTTAAAAGGATGGATCTGCGACAAGCCATAATCAGTTTTACCTGATCATCGGATACATCCACGAAATTCCTAGCATAATTAATGCTGTTCATGAGTAATTCCTTGGAAATTGAGGGATAGAAATCCATGATATCGAATTGGATGAAACAAGCATTTCTCTTATTTTCAATCGATTTAAACCATTCGATAGTATCCGAAGAATCCTTCCACAGATTGAATTTAGTGGCCTCCAGGGTTACCTTAATAATGTTCCTGATAATCTCCCTAGATACATGACCGAGTTCCGATTTAGTGGAGTTGATCAGTCTAGACTGCTTCTTGATGTGGAAATTTTTCTTGTGGTCCTTGATGAGTATGTATGCGTTTCTCTTATCTATTTTTCCCACTCTATCTTCTATACCCAGTTTGGATGCAAATATTTTGGTTTCTTCATTGATTGTATTTTCAGTGTCGAGGGTATCCTTTTTATAACTATTACAGATGTTCTCCAGAATAGTTTTCTTGCATTCAGATGGGCACATCTTGTAAATATTCGTTGATTTATCAGCCTTCACCCACACTTTGTTAGACTTTTTAATCTCTGCGATGTCATTTTTCAGGATTGACTGGAATTTGTTTGAATGCCTCCGGAACTTAATTCTTTTAACTAAGTCAAATAGATCAGTCTCGAATGGCTTTAAAGCCTCGATGGGTTTACATGTATTCTGAGATCTGAAATTATAGGTTTCCTTGGAGTTGTAATCCTCATTTCTTAAATAGAAATACGCTTTCCATCTCATTCTATTGGTAAAATCCGTTATTCTGTCCATCAGAGAGAAAGTGAAGCTGTGTAAGCTGGGAAAAGGTATATTTTTCAGCGAATACGATGGTGTGAATTTTTCCATCTTCAGTTCAAAATTGAGGTAATTCCGATACTAGAAATCCTGGGAGAGCTCAACACGGTGTGGAGCCAATTATAGTGTTATAATGGAATAAATCCAGAGGAAATCCGGGTATGAGAGCTCAATGTGGTAAACAGAGCAATAAGATAAAAATTATAACACGGAAATTACATAATTGTCGATGCAATAATTTATTTCAACCTTATGGTATTTTCAAGCATCTAAATCAGACAATTACATTTTTGATACTGAAAAAGAAAAGAAAAATCGTGCTTCGACCCTCAAAAAACCAAAGGTGGTGGTAGTAGCAATCCACTTAATACATTTATAGAGAGGGTGGTAGGGATTTAAAAAAATAAAAATTAAAAATTAAAAATAACAAATAAAAAAATTAGATTAGACACTTATAAGCGGCAGCTCGATGTAACCATAGATACACACACACACACACACACACACACACACTCACACACACACACACGCAACACATACACATACACACACACACGCCTCTAAGATGTACGTTCTGACATGTAAATGCTATGACACGCGTTTACTAACCTAGGAAGGGGGGGGCGAAAGTATACGGATATATAGTGAAAGAAATAGAACAGCGCGTAATGGAAAAAAGAAGAAAAAAAAAAGAGGAAGAAAAGAAGAGGATACAGTGATTGAGTCATGGAAAGTAGGTCTATTAAAAGATAAATAAATTAATAAAAAATATAACTAAAAAATAAATAAATAAAAATAAGAAAATAAAAATAAAAAGAATATTATATATAAAGTTTTAAAACTATCTGTATGTTATTATGTAAAAATTAATATTATCTTATAATTCATTTAAATATTTTATATGTAATATAATACTATGAATTTAAAAATTGAGTCTATATATTTAATATTTTATATATTTTCATGTAAATAATTTTATTGGTGATTATAGCGGTCGTTGTAATTAATATTTCAATTCTTAATTGATTAAGAAGTGGGAAAATGTAATATTGATCGCCCCCAATTCGATAGGACGTATCTAGTTTCGGTTAATATATACTTTTATTCCCTCCGTACAACAAAATTATTCTCATGCACGCATAAAGAAATAAGTAAAATAATTAAATTTTTGTGTTGATTTGTATCAAATCTAATAATATCTAGTTTTAGTATTTGGTCTTTTTGACTTAACTCAGTTTAATAACTAATGTATTATCTGCAGAGA
>NC_136483.1:114639198-114679198 GCF_053919585.1 Euprymna scolopes | reverse complement strand
AACAAACAAAAAAAAAAAAACAAACACTGTCATAGACTTCCGGCCTTTTGACTAAGATGAAAATTAGTACTCGTTGAGTCCAATTTTTCCTCCCAGGGATTACCTCAACCATTTATTAGGGAAGGATTTTCTTAATTATTTTCTGAAGCATCCTCATTTGTGATGAAGTGCCGATAGTACTATAAAGATTAATTTTGTTCTCATCCCTAAGCTCTTCTTTCGGATTCTCCTGTATTTGTCCTCATGAGGAAGTGATTAAAAGGCTATGCCATGCTGAAATGTAGAAATTGCACATTTATCGAAAGCAATCTCTTCAATTACAAACCTATAACAACATACAAGGTCCGCCATAAGTATCTATATAATTTTATTTTAATATAACATCGAAGAGAAGAATACATTTCAGTTTTTGAAACATTAAACAATGTTTATTATTAAAGATGGATGCATTCTCTATTGGGTTAAACACACTTTGATAATTTTGCAGGAACTGAGTGGCATACTTTAGCGCATAGCTCCAACGTCACTTGAGCGATGGTAACTCATATTTGTCCCTTAAGTTCAGTGATACTACGGAGATTTATTGAGAAAACTTAGTCTTTTAGTACGCTCAACGGAAAAATGCAGTATGGGTCGAATCTGGCGATCAAATCTATAGATTTAGATCTAGAGCTATGATAACAACATATTCTTTTCATTGTTTTGACTCTCGAGTATATATCTGTGATAGACATAGAGAAAACCTACCTCAGAAACGGGCGCGAATTTGTCTCGGCAGCAAGCTGAAAGACAGAAAAAGAAGAGAGGGGGCCCAAGATGGCGGCTGTTGTCTTTTAAAGGCTCCAGTCACGCGTAGATCTCAAGCAGTCTCGCGTGGAATATGCAAAGGGGGTGTGCCCAAAACATTATAAAAGGCGAATCGCTGGGAGGAGTGAGAGAAGCGTTTAAGACATGCGAATAGAGAACGTCGACGTGTATCTCGTGTTGTGAACAACGAACTCTACTCGACTCAACTTGTAACTAGCGAACCTCTGCTTGACGTTTTAACCAAAACGTTTTGTTGCTTTGCGTTAGACAAAGACTTCTGATACAATATCCGACACAGACACAATTAATCAACCGAGAACCACATCACTCTACATAAAAACATATAAGATATCAATGGATATATGCTTGAGAATCAAAACAAGGAAAAGAATATGCTGTTGTCATAGCCCTAATAATTACTTATGACAGACTCTATATAATGCAATGCCAATTTGGAAGGGGCACGAGAATGATACTAAACTTTAACACACTTTAGAAAGGTGTGCGTCAACATCCGCCACATCCATCATCTCTTTGGTGACATATTGTACTTATTTCCTTCTTAAATTTTTTTTCTGTCTGCACTATTTCGAAATCACATTCATTCATCAAACTCTGTTCGAGCATAGGTACGACATAAATCTACATCCTATGGCTATGCCAAAATTTGTGTGTATGTGTGTGGATTCACCTATTAATTGCCGTTTACTTATAGGTACACTGTAAGCTGAGAGGGATATTTTATGATGACGCTCTCTGCACACGCACGTATACATATATGCATACACGTGAGAGATGGCTTTAAAAACCCTAATTAGTTAATATAGTGCGCCCCCCCACACTCGTTTTTGCTTTGAACCGATCACCTTTTGTGTCTGCCTGCGTCTAATATGTGGTCAGAAAATGAAAGAATTCCCTTTTTGTGGAAATCACGTGGTGTCGACACTTCCATTCATTCGCTAAGGTCAATCTATTAACCTTTAATCTATCAATCATTCTTCTCATTTAAGTTTGCGGCTTTCATTATATGACAGCTGTATATGCCAATTTATCCTCTTCGGCTTCAATAGAATGAATCTATCGCTTACAGATTATTTATTTACAAAATATATTAATCTACAAATGGTACATATGCAAAAATTATTCAAGTTTTGGCATAATATGGCATAACAACTGTTGATATGCCGTAATACGTAAGAACTAAAGCCATAAAAAAACCCAGAACAACTAAAGCAAAGAATGGTGCATTAAGGTTGTCACATGTCACAAAACGGAACAATTTTTAATACAGTAAAATCATTATATGATGAAATTACTTCTTCTATGATATGCAAGTAAACTCTATCCAGTAGTGATGCTTAAATGTGGCAGTTCTGAGGAATATATGAACGCTCCTTAGTTGTCATTTCCTTTTAGATCAATTAAAACCCGTAATGCTAATACCTATTAGGCTAAGAAGAATATTTCGTTTGAAGACTATTTTTATGAAGTATACAAAAACATTGTTATTAAGTACTCTTAGAATCATTGAAACTTTTACAAAAATGACAGAATTCAGCATAAAATGATTCTAAACGAGGCTAGAAGTAATGGTAACTGAGAGGTGACTCCACCTTCTCACCTTTAAAGCTTTCAACCCCTCTACCCATTTCAGGAACAAAGGACTTACCCAGAGATAATATAGTTACGTATAAATATCGAGGGAGTGATTTTCGGCTGCTACGACCCCCAAGTTCATAACGTGACATGCTATTATACCTTTTTTGTTAATTATACTAGTGTGTTTTTCTTGATTATTACCGGTATGCAAGGCCACAACAAGACCTTACCACTGAGATGGGATCGATAAAGGTTTAGTAGTTGATAAAGGTCGAAAGTAAGTTAGATGAAAAGTAGAAAACGACGGAAAGATGGATTTCGAAAATCATACGATCTATAACCCATAACATATGACATGATATATGATCTGTGATATGTGATCTATGATCCAAACCATTTTAGATCACCCAGTGTCAATAAAATATAAGGGACCGGATATGTCTCTTGACTTGAGTTTGATAAGTGTACGTAACGGATGTAAGAGTGTTATATCCATATATCGCATATGATAAATGGGAATATTTTGCTTGACCATGAAAAGATACAATTGTTTATAGGCAATCCTAGATATGTTTTCGCTCGAATATCTTATCAATTTTTGTTAAATTCTTATTAATAAAATTGAAATAATATTTATTAACGTGCCGTTACAATATATATCTTCTATCTTTTCTATATACCTATAAAGTTGAGTTTTTTTTCTCGTTAGGACATTGATAGCATGCTGTTTCTATTTAAAAATATTAAAACGAACTTCCTTATATACTCAGTCATGGATATACGAGCGACTACTAACTAACTAACTAATTAACTAACTAACTATTATTCATTTGTTATGGTTTCTTATAAGATGATTCGTTTCATTTAACCATTACGCTGAATTCTGTTTACACATAGTTTTTACATTGTGCATAATTGTGTAGAATTCAAGATGAATGCATTTTAGCAACCCATATACATATATATATATATATATATATATATATATATATATATATATATATATATATATATATATATAAAGTGAGGTTGTTTGTGTGCGCGCGAGAATGTCTCTTCCAAACTTCTCTCTGAGCTTTTGGTCTACAGATTTGAAACTTGATATATAGGATATTCGGACCCTTGGAACATTTTCTATTTTGTTTTAGCCGATAAAAATAGTGCTTATGAGGTCAAAATTGAATAAAAAGTTGACCTTGTCAAGAATAAGTTGACTAAACTTGCGACTAATGCGCAAATATAAATTCATATTTTTAAGTCGCTTAATTTTTTAACCTTTCTCATCCATCGGTCGATAGCTCAAACGGTATCAACTAAGGTAATTGATGGCACCCAAGTCATATTTTCGTTCAGCTTTTCATTACTATACTAGCAGGGATACCCGACGTTGCCTACGTTGCGTTTGAACACACTTGATAAATTAAGGATATTTACTAGGACTTGGAATTTTCGCTTTCATGTTTGCCCCCTCCTCGGCACCAAATATTCGTGTATATTACATAGGGGTGTTATACCAGAGTATGTTTCGTTGTTCTTATTTAGATGACGACTTATATATTTGCTGTTGTTCATGTTTGTAAGAGTCTTAGAATGATAGAGGCAGTCTTAGGAGTGTTCATGTTGAATGTTGTGAGATGTTAGACATTATATATATTCATTGTGAGTGTTCATATTGTCTTAGAATGTTCATGTTTGTGGACTTAGCATATTGGAGACATAAACAGGGAATATATAAAGAGAGAGACAGTTCTGTATATATATAATAGACAGTGTACATGTTACTACAAGAGCACCAAGCCTGTGATTCAACTAGAAGAGATTTTTGAATATCTTGATAGATAGACTGAGAGATAGTTTGACATTTACGTTTGACAGCTGTACATATAATATAAACACGTTACCTTTCTCGTTGTAATGATGAACATAGAAAAACGGCAGTTATAAAAAACATGATGATCATTTATTCTTCCTTCGACCGGTCGGACATGATTTTGTATTTCAGGGATTCCAAGTTGTTACATGGTTATCTCTAAAACCCTCTCACTTCCAGAGGGTGCCTTGACTCTAACGGAGAATCTGTCTGAACCTCTTTGCTTCTCTCCACTGACTGATCTAACTCTCTCTAACTAACTTCGAACTCTTTCTTATATTTAGAAATCACACGTATGTCTGGTCAACGTGGCAACTCACGTGTTTCTTACAAAGCCTACCCTCTAACCTAATTTTTGTAATCCACTTTACAAATAACATTTTCCATTGTCCGTTTTTAAATTCCTTATTTTAATTTTTATTTTTATAACAGAAACAAATTTTATCATTACATTCCTTTTTCAATAAACAGATATCTAACTATTTTGTGTGAGCTAAACAATGGCAATTCCACATCCTTATTTTCAATAACATTCTGTATTTATTTTAACTTATAATTGGAATTCTCAATTCCAAATCTAGCTTCGCAAGTTCGAATCCTTGACTATCCTATTTCATATTTACTCACTTACAAGAACAGCAGCCTGTTCTTGTAACATATGTAACTTTCTTTTTTTTTTGACAATATAATTTGGAAAGTTAAATTGGTAAGCTTTAAGAATACGTACCCTTGAATATTATATTGAGGTTGGATAAGAAATCAAAATGAGTTTAGTTTTCAATGAAACGAAAACTGGTTTCAACCAGAACTAGCTCCCATACTTACAAAACTGTTTGAACGTTGCCTGAAAGAGAAATGCTTCCCAACACCTCAGAACACTTCATCAGTCTACACCGTATTTAAAAATTCAGGAGATCTGTCATCTCCCTCTCAGTACAAATCGATCAGTTTCCTGAGCGCCATAAGTAAGTTGCTGGAATTTGTGTTAAATAAAGAAGTGGTCATCTACCTCAGCAAAAATAATCTACTCAGCGACATGCATATGGTTTCCATTCTGCTAGATTTACGGCTGTAACAGGATTAATGAATCTCTCGAGGAGGGCTTCGTTTATTTTTGATAGGTTATGGCATAAAAGTCTACTTTACAAGATTTCCAGCTAAACAATTACTGGAAATGTTTTTTCAATTATTAAATTCTTTCTCTCTGATAGGTTTTTAAGAGTAGTGGTTGATAGGCAGAACACAGAAGCTCATAGTATCAACACTCCTGAGCCCAACTCTCTTTCTGATCTTCATTAATGGCTTCCCAAATCACATTCTTAGATCATTCGTAGACATTTATGAAGATGACACTACCATCTACGGTAACACTTCAAAGGCTGGAAATGACCAAGGTCTCTGATTCCCCTTCTTCTGATTTTGAGCACGTGAGGCAATAGAGGGAAAACATGTTAATATTAATGCATTTAAAACTAAGTTTCTCTCTTTCCATCATCTATGACCGCAATTAAAATGAATGGTTCTCGTCTTGGGGCAGCACCATATTTTGACAAGGTTTTGAAATGGAATGCATACATTAAACCTGTTGTCAAGGTCACCGGAAAATGACTGGATCATTCAACCACTCTAGCAGATATCTCATTGCTGATGCAATTTCCTACTCGTATAAGAGCTAAGTACATCATAAAGTGGAGTAATCTTGCCATATCATATTGACAGAGTTCAAAACTGGTTCCGAAACCTAGGAGGTGATGCTATTTTCTCTTTCTTGCAACCTCTTTCCCACAGAAGAGACGATGTTAGTCTGTCTCTGCTTTTTCGTTATTTTCAAGGCAAGTAATTGTCTGAGCTCCAATCAATCCTTTGCCATATATATATATATATATATATATATATATATATATATATATATATATATGGTGACCAACATATATACAGGGTGACCCCAAAAAAACAGGCCCAACTCTAATTAGGCCCCGTTTCTCAGTGTTTTGCCCGAATGAAATGAAACTTTGGTCATAACTACTTTATTATATTCAAAACATCACATCAAAACACTAGGGTCTTTGGCCTTTTTTTTCTCCGTTGACTGTAAAATGCCCAGAAAAACAATTGAATGTCCTCTGTTTTTTTGGGGTCACCCTATATATATATATATATATATATATACACATTGCCGGCAAACAGAAAGTCCGCACTTGTATGTTTTTTTTCAAAAACTGCAAATTTAAGCTAAATTTAATGTAACTGCTTATGTTATATTTTGTTTCATTAAAGGGTCTTATTATAAGTGATGCTGTTGAAGAAGGAGAAGAGAGAGATGTTGTTGTAAGAGTTCTAGAGAGGGATGTTGTGAGAGAGATTGTTCGTTCCGTGTTCGTGTTATGAGAGATTGTTATATATTAAATGTTCATTCCTTAGACGTGTAGAAGAAGAAATCTCTTAGAATGATGAGATAGTGTTCATTGTTCAGACATTGTGTAGACATGAGATGTCGAGACGTGTATGTAATGACATTTTATAACACAGATATATAATACAATTTTCACTTTACCTTTTTGTAAGAATCATAAGACAAGACGACGTTTTACAAAAACACAGATGAGTTTATTCTTCACACGACCGGCCGTGGTTTCCTCATCAAGAATTCAAAGCTTCACATTTTAGTTTCAAAGTGATCGTCTCGCTTCATAGACGTTCGAATTCCCAGACCCTCTGAGTTTCTCACTTACTAGCTCTCACTATGTCTTCTTTTACTCTAAAGTTTTTTCTCTATAACTAGAACTTTCTATTTTCCGTGACGTCATACACATGTTAAAACATGTGCCTTCTTTCACGTGTTCTGGACATGCGTGTCCAAAACTTTTCCTTTTTCTACAAAAGGAATTTTAACCTACACTCAGTAACCTATTTTTCCAATATGTTAAAAACATTATCATATAGCTGCATTCTTTCAATTTAAAATTTCATAACAAACTTGTCAGTGCACATTCTTTTCTTGAAATATTTTATCTCTATTCTAAACAATCGTTTGTTTTACAATTTTAAATTCTCACACGTAATCTATTTCTAAACCTAAATTACGAGGTTCGAATTTCGTCTATTGCTATTTCATTTTCATTTTAACTAATCTCTCTATTTTTATACTTACATGAAAAGGGGACAGCCCTTATCATGTAACACTTAAACAACCTATACCTCATTTGATTCGCCTTTTATTCCCCCTACAATTTTACCTGTTCATATTTGACTTTTAATTGAAATATTCCACGTTCATTTTAAAAAATAACTTTAAATTGAGGAAGCAAAAAGAAAGTCCACAACAACAAATTCGCTTAAAACGAGCTTTAATTATCGCTTCTTAATCAGTTTAAAATATCTACCAACAGGCAACAAAGCATCTCTAATCGCAATTGTTGTTGTTCCATGTTATACAACGTAACATTTAGGCCATATGCCATGACTCTCTCTTAGTGATCGTCAGGAACTCATTAATCTCCACCTTTCTGATTTATCCAATCGAGAAATCGACAGCAGATTGAAATGTGATGAGAAAACAGAACGAAATATTATGTAAAAGAACCAAAACATCGGCAGTGTTTGTGATACCCCTAAATCTGGTTGTACTAGAGTTGCTTCTAACAGGGAAGACAATGCTATCAAGATCCGCACTCTAAAAACAGATTTGAAATGCCCCCCTCCAAATCCAACAACAGTGCAATCTTGTTAAAAAGTGTTCTCTTTCTACTGTCAAGAACAGATTAAAGGAATTTAATTTGCGAGGATATGTTACAAGACGCAAGCCAATGATTTCTGTAAAGAACAGAAAGCGACGTCTAGACTTCGTCAGATGCAATGAAGATCATGACTCTTCATATTGGTCAAAAGTGCTTTTAAAGACGAAAGTAAGTTCAATGGGCTAGGCAGTGATGGTAGGCAACGCTGCAAGATGGTGGAGGTTAAGTTTTGGTGTGAGGGATTATTAGTACCAATGGTCCATGGCCTAAAGTTCACTTGCAAGGACGAATTAATTCGACCAAGTATATTAATTTGTTGACTGACCATTTTCTACCCTACTTTGCTCGAAATTTGGATGAAAATCCCATCTTCATGCAGGATAATGCTCCCATCCACACATCTGGCAATATCAAGAGGTTCCTGGAAGAGCATGATATTCCGTGTTTGGATTGGCTTGCACAATCTAAAGACCTCAATCCTATCGAAAACGTATGGCATTACATCAAGCAACAGCTAGGCAATGATAAAATTTCAAATTTGGAAGAACTTTAGACAAAAACTAAAGAAAAGTGGGATGCCCTTTCCCCGGAGCATTGATGTAGTCTAATTCCAGGAAATCCCAACAGATTGCAGGATGTCAAATTGCAGAAGGTCTATGTTACTATATATTTACTAGTTCCTGTTGTATTTGTGTTGCATTAATGTCCTAAACTTACATTTAAGTAACAATTTTCCATTGTGCAGACTTTCTTTTTCCTCCTCAATTTGAAGTTATTTTTGTAAATTGACGTGAACACTAGAATATTTCAATTAAAAGTCAGATATGAACAGGTAAAATTATAGAAGAATAAAAGGCGAATCAAATGAGATATAGTTCGTTGAAACAGTTAAATTAAATTTAGCTTAAATTTGTAGTTTTTTTTTAAAATTACAAGTGCAGACTTTCTTTTTGCTGCCTGGGTATATATATATATATATATATGTATATATATATATATATATATAGTAATTTATAAAATATATATGGCGATTAAGCTACACTGAATATTCGGCGTTTCATCCACTCTAGGATTCGTCAGGCTTATGCGCGAATTCTGTGGTTGTTTCTCGTTTTTATATGGTCCTCTTCGGTTGAGGATTTTAGTTAGCCAATCAGCTTTCTAGTATCCACCGCGCCCCTTCCTATCAGCCAATGGGCATGCATTTTATCGAACAAAGGATCTGTTTTAGAACTAGGTTAGTGGTTTAAGGCAGACCTTTTCCTTTTTTTTATATATAAATATACATATGTGTACATACATATATGCATATATATACATATATATATATACATACATATATGTGTGATCGTTTATGTATATTCATGTTTATTTAATTTATTTATTTGTTTATTTTCTATTGTTTTTGTTAGTTTTAAAGCTATTTTGTATCGCTATCCTAGAGTAAGTTTTATTTTGTGAACACAATTATTTGCTATTTTTCTTCTACAGTTTAATAGATTATGAGGTTCCTTAAAGTACAGGATAGCAAATTTTTCATGAAGGCATAATTTACGTGGGTCGTCTAAATGCCTACACGTGGTAGCTTGTCTTATTATTTTCCATTCGACTACCGGCGAATGTCCGCTTTCTTTGAGTTCCCAGTATTTATTCGCTAGTGTTGTTTTTATACGGTGTTTTTTATTGTTGAATGTACTTTTTTGGTCATAGTATCGGGTTTTGAAATCTAAGGAAGTCATGCCTAGGTAATATTTCTTGTTATTCGGGTTTTCTTTCGTAAATATTGTTGCCTGATAAACTACGCTTTTTGTTAGACATTTATTTTGAACTGGGCAAAGTGTGCGGTGTCTACAGTTGCATTTATCTTGTTCGTTATAAGTATTTTTATTTATGGTATATATATATATATATATATATATATATATATATATATATATATAGTCATCTGTCGGATTTTACGTTTAGACTTGATAGCAATAGATTTGGAAAATCAATATTCGATAATATCTTTGCGACAATTTTAATTCGCTTCAACTTCTTTCTAAAAAAACATAAATTATTCCGTCAAAAAATATTACAGTGGAAACAATTTTGAAATAATGACTCCAGATCTCAAAATGTAAGGGAGATTGATTCTATTTTAACTTCAAACGAAGAATATCTCTTTATATTTTTTTAGTTTTCTCACCATCTTCTTGATCTATTATTTAAAAAAAAAAAGTTTAAATTATATATGTATATGTATATACATGATGGTCTGAATTCAGGGCCAAAACGACAAAAGGTAAATAAACCTATAACTTCCACTTTTTAAAGAAGGGTGGGGCATATGTATTTCAGACCAGTCGCTCTGAATACTGCAAATCTAAGATATAAATTATTCATATATTATGGTTTCTAATAAGATGATTCGTTTCATTTCACCATTAGTTTTTACATTGTGCATAATTGTGAAGAATGTAAGATGAATACATTTTAGCACCCCCATATATATATATATATATATATATATATATATATATATATATATATATATATATATATATATATATATATATATATATATATATATATATATATATATAGTCCTCTAGAGTTATAATAAATTAAAAGTGTGGTAACTGAATTTAAGTAATTAGTATCAGTTAATTTACATACTGAGCGCCCATTAGCAAGTGTCTGTACTTCATACCTTCAAATTGAAATTATATCTAGCAGACATTGGCAAAAATGTGACACATAGTTTCAATGCTTAATCTACAATACTGCATGTTGATCATTTCTTCTTATTCTTCCCTCTCCCATTGCGCTGATGACGATATTATTTATAAATATAAAAGCGAAAATGTATGTATGTTCGCTTTTTCTGTATGTCTACAAAAGGCTTTTTTCAGAGAAGCGGTCGCTCGCTTCACAACTTTTTAAAACTTTTTATATCACATATATATCGTAATATCTCACAGTTAACACCGAAGCTCGCTTGTCTATTTAATTTGATCGATTTCGGGAAGATAAATATTCAACATTTGTCGCTCGCCGCATGTGGGTTAGTCTTTTTCCTATAACATCTTGGGAAAATACTATCCCGCAGTCAAACTTGACCTCATTAACTCATTAAAACGGGCACCTGCCAAATCCAAGTAATTAAATAAATTCAAACGTGTTTCCGTTAGTATCTCGCGGTGGGGCAATGGTTAACGTCGCACGTTTTTTTTTCACACTTTAATTTACAACTTTGCCTCAACGGTTCGGGTTCGATCCTCATACTTACTTTTTTTAACCCCACACCCCCGGAGTTTCCACACACACCTCCAAACACCCGGGAAACGCCGGGTACCCATCGCTAGTGTTTAAATAAAATCTCAACTTATTTGTCGTCGTGATGATTTGAAAAAAATAAATAAACTTATACTAATCCATCAAATCCATTTATACCATCTTTACTATTTCTCTACTTCCTCTCTCTCTCCCTCCTCTCTCTCTCTCTCTCTCTCTCTCTATATATATATATATATATAAATACACACATATATATATATATATATATATATATATATATATATATATATATATATATATATATATATAAATAAATTAAAATAATATCGACTCGCGGATATCGCTGAACGACGACACAAATTGTTATCCAAACACCGGTAAATATAATAGAAACATAAAAATATCTAAACGTAATATAAAAATTGTAACGAAAACAGTAATAGCCTTTACAAGAAGCACATGCGTTCCATGGTTTTCAAGTGAGCAAATCTGCCACTACATTCTAGTAGCTGCTCACTTAGGAGTTGAATCCTTGCTCTCAATTTATCTTTATTGACCTTGAGCAGGACTTAAGAGCCATCAAAAGAGAAACCAATTATTTAATGCATTCTGTTTTTTAAGCATGCATTTCTATTCAGAATTTTCTTTTTGTTATACGTCCGTTTTATATATTATTGATAGCAAAGATATTGTACGCAAAAATAACGTCTTTCATTGAAAATATATGTATGTATGTATCTTTATGTCAGGTCATGTCATATGCTACTGGTACCATGTAACCCAGTACTACCTGCCTCATGGTCGGACCACCAGACTTATTTGGTGAGGAGGGTGGCTAGTCTCCCTGAAGGATTAAAAAAAAGACCTTCCAAAGAGCGAATGAACCCTTTTTCGGGGTCAACGGCCAACTAGCACCGTGTGTGTTTGTGTGTATGTATGTGTGTGTTGGGGTGGAGAGGGCTCCCGTAAACCGTGGTGAAGGAAACCTTTCTAGGAGAAGCAAAACTCTGATTTAAAAAAAACATATAGCGGGAGACTAGTACCCGCATTAAGCTGGTCTGCAGTTTAACTTGTTGCTGGCTATCTTGCTCTTGCTTGTTGCTGGATCTCAACATTTTGAACCGAGAGAGAGACTTAGCTGTCGTACAAAGCTAAGACTCTGTAACATCATCTGTGTATAGATAATCCCTCATGCATTTGTCTATTAAAATGGTCCTGTGGCGATGGAAGTCATTTTTGGGCTCATGGACTTTTAAGTGTCTGAGGGAGTGGCACTCGTTTGCCAAGACGTTGCAATCATCATCTATCTATCTATCTATTTATCTATCTATTTGTCTATCTATGTTTGTCTGTATTTTTAAAAATCTATCTACGTCTGTTCATATCTATTTATTTATCATATTCCGTTCATATGTATTTATCTCTCGCTATATATATATATCCCCTTCCTTCCTCTCTCTCTCTCTCTCTCTCTCTCTCTCTCTCTCTCTATATATATATATATATATATATATATATATATATATATATATATATACATACAGAGTGCGACTGATAGATAAGTTGTATTAATTAATCATGAAATAACGAAACAGCTTCATGTAGATAATTATTATACACACACACACACACACACACACACACACGCGCGCACACACACACACACGCATAAATATTTATGTGTGTGTATATTATCCGAATGTGTGTGTCCTTGGATGAGTATGTCGGACATAACGAATGGGATATAGCGAGATAACCCTTAATATAATTGAGTGTCATTAATCTTACGTGGGGAGAATCCAATGGCCGGTGCAATAAATTTTGCTTGAACCTTTGTTATATCAATATAGATTCGCTTTACGAATATGGAGCTGATCATAAGCATATTCATTTGAAGAACCATAGATTAATGATATATAGAGGCCAATGTCATTAAATCTTACATTATAAGAGTACACACACATACATACACGAGCACACACATACACACACATATTTGCATATATATGGATATGTTTGTGGTGGGAATACTTTTAGGAAAGAATATGGATCGGAGTCAGGTTAATTCCAATACACTTGTGTTATATATATATAAGCTTCACATGCCTCCATGCGGTAACTTAGTCCAAGATATGTTATTCTACATCACACTCTAGAGAACCTACTGTTTCTTTTATAAAATTATTTTATATAAACTTCTTACCAGTTAACGAAAAAAAAAAATCAGAAATTTACGTGCGGGGTTCGAACTTACAGACCACCTCATACAAGAAAAAACAAAAAAAAACCACCACCACCACCAACAACAACAACAACAACAACAACAAAAGAAAAACACGTAAATTTTCAAGTTTTATAAAATTCTTTGCAGTTAATGAAAAAAAATTAAGACATTTACGTGCGGGGTTTGAACCTACAGCCCATGACATGCTAAAAAAGAAAGAAGAAAATTACGCTAATAACTCACCCACAGTAGAATTTTCACGGCCCGTTGTTCTATCATTGTTGCTAAGCGACGACATGAGAAAAATAGCTTTACCGATGATAGATGAATTAAAATAACGGTTTCGATTATCGGTAATTATCAGGGTATTCTGAGACAAAACTTAGCTAAGATCACTTCCAGACTTATATACCAAACTTCTGTAAATTAAAAAAAAATCTATTGATCCGTTTCGGAACGAACTCACACATATACACAGAGACAAAGTTGCATCGATATATATATATATATATATATATATATATATGTATGTATATATATATATATATGTATGTATATATATATATATATATATATATATGTATATATATATATATGTATAACATTTCCAGTTATACCGTACATATATATATATATATATATATATATATATATATATATATATATATATATATACGGTATAACTGGAAATGTTTTCTCAATCATTAAATCATTTCTCTCCGATAGGCTCATAAGAGTGTATATATATATATATATATATATATATATATATATATATATATATATATATACTGGCAGGGAGACCGGTTGCCCAAGATGAAATGATGATCAACAAATGCTTCACACATCGATATTTATTTTTATTGCAATTGAAATCGGTGAAATCGCCCATTTTTCAATCAGATCGATTAATTGCCTACTCAAGTTGGGCACCCTTCGCGGCACATTCTGTCTCCACGCAGTGGCTTAGTCCAGAATACATTGTAGTCTACATTCCACTGTAGAGAACCCATATATAATGGGTTGAATTGAAGTTTAAAATGCAAAAGTCAAGTATCATGCTTCAATTATGCTCTAAACAGAAACATTCATTTCGAACGCGTCCCTGTCACATCAAAAAGCCTACTATTGACTTTATATGCTTGGCCTTACTACTTGTGTGATTATAATAGCTTGAATTAAAGTTTAAAATAGCAAAATGTCAAATACCATGGTTCAATTTTGCTTTAAGCAGAAACATTTGTTTCAAACGCGTCCTAGCCATTTATTAGTTGAAATAAGCACCAGCAGAATCAACACACCTTTGCCAACGCAGAACAAGTGTATTTACTCTAGTAACGTAAAAAAAATCTGTCGTTTGGTGGCGTTGAAGTCGCTGAAGGCGTTTTTGACATCGCTTAAGTTTTTGAAGCATTTCCCACGCAAAAAATTGTCGACATGCTTGAAAAAGGAGTAGTCAGTAGGTAAGAGATCTGGAGAGTATGGCGGATGAGTCAGAGTTTCGTAGATCAATTCGTTCAACTTGGCAGGATTTAGCAACGATCGTCGGACATTATTGTGGAGGAGGTGGGCCTTTTTCTGTCGACTAATGCGTGGTGTTGTTGTCGAAATTTCTGATGCATTTCATCCATTTGTTGACAGTATTTTCGCCGCAATGGTTTCGCCTGAATTCAAAAAAACTGTAATGGATGAGACCGGTCGCAGACCACCAAACGATGACCTGCTTTTGGTCACAATCTGGCTTCGGGAAGTGTTGTGGAGCTTCGTCGGCGTCTAACCACTGAGCTGAGCATCGCCGGTTGTCGTAAAGAACCCACTTTGCATCGCAATTCACAACCCGGTCGAAAAACGGGGTGTTCTTGTTGCGTAAAAGAAGAAAAGATGACACTTCCTAGCGACGTTTCTTTTGGTTGTCGTTCAATTCGTGAGGCACCCATTTATCAAGTGTTTATTTCTTTCCAGTCTCCCTTACGTGGTTGGAAATCGTCGTATACGTTACATCTAATTCAGAAGCAAGTTCTTGAGCAGTTGTGCATGGATTAGCTTCGACTAAAACCCTTAATTGATCGTTGTCAACATCCGATGACCGCACATCTTCAAGACTTTCGTCGCTGCTACGAAATTTCGTGAATCACTATTGTTCTGTGTGTTCAGTAGTGGTTCCTATCACGAGTTGTTTTAGCAGCCTTTCGACCTAGCTTCAATTAAAATAAGAAAATTGTGCGAATTTCCATCTTTTATTTCACGTTCTGAAAAAAAGACGTTTTAAAACGACTGTAATTTAAATGATTAGATGCAGCGAAAAACGCTATTTGAAATGATATATATAGTAAAGGTATTATAACGAAAACTTATTTGAAAAATACATCATTTGAAATCAAAATTAAAAATTCCGCAAGAACTTTCCCCTCAACCTAATATTTTGAATTGAATTTATGTCACCAAAAATTAAAATCACGATATTATAGCAAGAAACCTTATGTCTCAAATCAAAGATTTTGTAATAGATTTGGACCAAAGCTGAGATAAGCTTTGGTCCAAATCTATTACAAAATCTTGAATCTAGAAAATATCTAAAATTTAAGGTTTAAGCTTAAGGAATTTAAATTCGAGGTATCTTGATGAATGACTATGGACCACATTCAATGCAAATCTAAAATCTTTGAATTTTCGAATGGAAGGTTAAACTCATATTATATCCGTAAACCTTTTAAAATACATTAATTCATAAGAAAGTGTTTTTGACGTCTTAACAATGCAGGAATGTGCAGTCGTTGTAAGAAGATAAATGAAGAAATAATAAATAATTCAATAATATTCTTTTATTTACCTGACTCTAGATGTTGCTGTTCCATTTCTTTCTTTATTTTTTCAACTGTAGATGGTATTTATCCCAAAGTATCTTTCGAGAGCATCTCTTATCGTCAGTGGTAGAAACGTATATCCACTCTCTAAGCTGTAAATCGAAAAGCACCGTTGTGTTTTTATATTCAAACGCTTTTAAGTTTTAATTATTCAGACGCTTTTCAAGTTTAAATTACGTCAACTGTTAAGGAGATATAATTCTATTTTTTTAAAAAAATTTCTATCGATTTTCTGACCCAGGGGAAGTAATTCTATATTATTGTTTGAATTTCTTGGTCTAATCTAGTGAAATAATTATATCTAACTATTGATTCATTCATTAATTTATTATAATTTATTTATTTCATTTCATTTATTTATTCTTTCTTTTTAAATGTGCTGTATGAATTATCATTGAGGCCGTATTAGGAAATTAATTAGTCTGTTTGTGTCTTTATGTTAGATTTTTCTGTTTTACTGTTAATTTCTGGTTTTAATTTTTCAATCTATATTGATTCTTTTAATCTGAGATTTCCCTGGTTCCTATCATTTGCTAAAGTTTTAACGGTCATGTTTTCATCGGGATTATGTTTTCCAGACACGTGTTTGTAAAATGATGATATTTTGGTAATGTGTTCCTTCATTCGGATATTTAATGGCCTGACTGAACTTCCGATTCATTACATGTTTTGCATTGAATTTGATATACTGAATATGTGCGTTCGCACAATCCTGTATTTTTTATGGGACTGCTAGATAATGAGTATGGTTTGTTCTTAGTTGTTGTTTCAGTTTTAGATAAGCGTTGTCTTAATGTTGGGCCGGTGTGTGTGAGTTGTATGTCTAGTTGTTTTTTGCGAATGGCCTTGCTGTAGTTATCCTATCATTAAAATGTGGTATTTTGAGAAAGCATGTATTAGTGTGTGTGTTTGTTTTCTGTTAAATGTCTTAATGCGTTGTGTGGTTTTTGTTGGGTATCCGTTTTGCTGGAGGACTTGTTGGAATTTTCCAATGGAGGTGATCATGTCTGTTTCATTCGTGTATCTGGTGTGAATGCGGTCTGTTTTATTTGTAGCATAACTAATGTTTGCTTGTTTAGAGAGTGCCGACTTCTAATTCACGAAAATGTCACGGAAGGCGAATTTTTCTTTTTTTTTTTAAACAGAAATTGGCTTTTACTTGCCCTGTTTCTGTGATGTAAAGTGTGACATCGAGTAATGATAGGTGCCCAGATGTGTTGGAGTGTTCTATGGTAAATCTAATATGTGGGTTTGCATTCTGGAAGTTAATGAATATTTTGTTAGCTTCCTCACGGGATGATATTCAGATGAGAATTTGATCTACGTATCTCGGGAATAAGATGTGGAATTGATAACTATTGAGTGTGTCTTATTTTAGTCTACATGAATAGACTAGAACAAAACACACTTCAATAATTATCAATCCGACATCTTTACGAGATACGTAGATGACATTCTGATCCGAACATCATCTTGTGAGGAAACTAACAAAATATTCATTAACATCCAGAATTCAAACCCACATATTGCTCTCGAAAGATTCTACAGCTGAAAAAAAGAAAGAAATGAGAAAGCAACATCTACAATCAGGTAAATAAAAGAATATTATTGAATTATTTATTATTTCTTCATTTATCTATTTACAACGACTGTACATTCCTGCATTGTTAAGCCTTCAAAAACACCTTTTATCTGTTAAACAATGCTCCAAACAGTCCACGACACACTTCTTACATTAATTCATGTTTAATTATTGTTATAATTTCTTAAATATCGGAGGTATCGCAATTTTCACAAAAGGCTTCCTTCTCTTTTTCTCTTACTCCCTTTGCATGGAACTAAATGAAATTAAATATACTTCCCATTACCGTCTTTACATCTATCGACTATGTTTTCATATTAATAATGATATGTTAATTATTTTAGGAGTGGATTATGTCACCATGCACTGACCACACTCTGGTTTGAACTCATGTTTACGATATTCCCAATCCGACCCAGCATTAAACTGAGTTTTTTTTAGGAGGTCCCTTGTTGCGTTACTTCTTTAGAAAGCGTGTTGCTAACTGTTTCATAGCGGTATTCACAGGGTATTGGTCGACAAAAGAAATATCACGAAATTCATGATTGCCCCCCCCCCTCAAATGGCATGGTGACCCGCGGGAGGTCAAAGCCGACTCAACTGGTCACGTTTTTCTAAGAATAGAAAAATATTAAGTAAACATTTTCGTGCTTTTGAAAAAGGTCATGGAATGTACCAGGAATTAAGTAAACAATGAAATATCTCACAAATAAACGTGAAAAGAAATGAAAATATTATTCAACATTTTTTTCTATTTTTTCTTTTTTGCCATTGAATCAAACAAAGGACTTGAACTAATCACGAATTCCAATTTTACATTCAACACAGATTAGTACATCGGTATAAGAAAAGGTTTTTGATGAAAAAAATCTTATTCTGTTAAAATAGGCATTCGTGTCCATTACTATGTCTACACAAGTATATAACTTTGTTCATATACTCGTGTGTATGTACGGTTATCTAATAGGCAACTAAGGGCGTGTTTGAGTAGATCTACTTAAAGGTCATAGGTCGCCTGAAATCGAAAGTCAATGAAACCACATGACTTTCAGCCGGAGGAATCTGCCTTTTTTTGGCATACAATTTAAGCACACACACGCACACATGTATGTATGTGCGTATGCATGGTATATGTGTGTTATGTGTAAGCCATGTTGTTAAAGTGCGTATACATGGTATATGCGTGTCGTGTGTAAGTCATGTTGTTAAAGTGCGTGTACATGGTATATGTATGTCGTGTGTAATTCAAGTTTTTAAAGGTAAGCAGGTAAGCCATGCTTTAATAATAGTTCATCTTTTACATTCGATTTAGTCGTAAGAAAGAAGATGACACTTTCATTTCAATTAATAGATGAAAAAAATATGAGGAAGAAGAAATAAAAGTAAGTACTAGTAACGTTATTGCTAAATTGACACGTTTTACTTTCATCTGCTCTTCTTCTTTTTATGGTAGCAAAGAAGTTTACCAAATAGTCTGATCGATTTCATTTGTGATTGGAAACCTGCCATACTCTTGCATCTGTGTGAATATAGCGACCTCACAGAATGATTACCATCAAACAAAGTCTTGTAGTATTTTGAGATTCCTCTGAACGCACTGGTGATTCTGTCCCGAAACCATGACTGCACACAGTCATCATTTGACGAAGACTTTGTTGGTCGCAATACTGCCGTACAACCGATGGCTATTGTATTAATTTACACAGTAAACTTATATTTAACCCAGTAGTAATCCGTATAAAACTTTCTCCGTCTTTCTATTTTATAGTGTAGATTCCCGAATTCGACAAGATATACCCGAAGAAGGTTGAGGGTTACATCGTCCGAAACACTGTGAAAACAGCACTCAGAATGAGAACAGTAGTTCGAATAATCCCAATAATATAAATTAAAAATCCTCATCTAAAAAAATTTAGAATAAGGGTTACGTTTTTTATGAAAATATATGAAAAATTGACTATTAATATTGTTTACTACAAGTTAATGCTGTTTAATTATAAAATACTTTTCAAATTTCAGCAATGTTTTCTGTGCTAGTTAATGCATATTATAATAGCTGTTTTCGTTAGTAACGTGTTCACAAGAAAATGTTATAAATATTGTTGTACAAGAATGTCAAACCAGTGTTGGTATTTTCTAACTTCTCCTTTTCTCCCTCTCTCTATCTCTCCCCCTTTCTCTTTTACCTCTATCTAGCTTTCATTACTTACTGTTGGCAAGAAATCGATTATTCCTCAATGGTTCTGCTTGTAATTACTTATTTTTCATGTGTGTTTCGTTCGTCACGTTTAACGCTCGCCTGCCACAGTAAACTTTTTCGACATGACCAAATTTGTTTAGTCAGAGATAAAAAAAAATCGAAGCATGTGACGTTGTTTTTTTTTTTTTTTTTTTTTTTTTTACAAAGGCATCACCACATTATCAAGGCCCAGAGGCCACTCAAGGATAAGGGTTAAAGAGTGTACAGTAGAAATTGGTCAATATAGTAATCATTAGTAATGAAAATTTGGTAAATTTAATAACTTATATGGAACGGCTCATCAAGAACTTATTTACTTTAGACTTGAACACAACCATATTGTAGTCAGCCGGAAAGCAGGAAAACGGAAGACAATTCCACAGGCGTGCAGTTCTAAGAAAGAAGCTTTGTTCATGGAATCTACGTTTAGGTTTAGGCACAGATAAAGAGTGGGGGAAATTATTGATAGTGTTTACAGCTAGACGAGTGTTTCTTGTGAAAGTTTGGCGAGGGGGGACCAAAGATTGAAGCTCAGTTGAACACTTTCCATGAAAATAACGATAAAGCAGAGACAAACTCGCAACATCTCTTCTGTGAGATAGAGGTTGCAAGGAGGAGAAAAGGACATCTCCTACGAGGCTACGAAGTCTATTTTGAACTCTATCAAGGCAGGACAAGTCCTTTCTAGTCCTTTTTTATTCTGTTTGAATGAAATAATAAATCTCAACCTCTCTTAAATATACATAGAAAACTGTTTCGATTGGGGTCAACTTATTAATTATATCAGTTTCCACAAAAAGTTTCGCTTGGGAGTTTTGGTGTGTGTATATGTGTGTTTATGTGTGTGTGTATGTGTGTGTGTGTGTGTGTGTGTGTGTGTGTGTGTTAAAGACTCGTCTTTTTCGTCCTTCTTATTTATTACTTATTTACTTCTTATACTTATTCGTTCCTGTTGCTATTCTCTTTTACATTTTCTTGTTACTATTTTTTTTACTTTAGGGTACTTTTAAAGTCTGTCTGTTTTTACATATATGTTCTTATTTCTCTGTGTGTGTGTGTGTGTGTGTGTGTGTTCTATTCTTACACAGCTTCTTGCCTTGAAGGGTCTCGACATGTATGCGAAAATATATATTGTCCAGCGGATGATATCTTCTTGTCGCTGGCTTCATCTCATGGGGAGGAGTACTTACTGCTGCAGATGCATCGATAACACGAGATGGATTGAAGCTTCAATTTGTTTTATTGAAAAGGCAAGCCTATGTCTCGAACCCATGGTTGTCGGAGGAGAGACCCTAATGTCACGTCTGCTTCCATCTGCAGGCCAAACCCACTCTCACATGTGGTCGACCGGAAGACTTCGACCACAATTCCCGTTTTACCCCTAATTTCCAGTGCACTCTCTCTAGGTTCACAAAAGGTAACTTGAGCCTGTCAAATCTAACCTCCTGTGACCCCACTAAACTCGCTGATGGGAATCGAAAATATACTTACATAACTTGCTATTTCTACAAACTACCTAGATAGCATTTAAGCTGGGATTCCCAATACTACATGTCTATTTCGTTCAAGTTGTTAAAGGAAAACGAACATATAAAATCGGTATATTTTCTCTCTGATCACCAAGAATATCTTTCTATTCTAATAGCTTCTTCACTCGAACAGCTAGACTTTGGAATACCTTCCTTGGCTGTACTAATATGCAGAAGTGTCGATATGCTTTATAAGGGGTGAACATGAGTAAAAAAAAAATCAGACGTCTATATCCGCGTTTCTCTTTGTCTCCCCTTCACAATATCCCCGAACATAACAATGACAATACCAATTCAAAATTGGCACGTTCTTCTGCAGAATTGTTTGTTGTTTTGGTCTTTGTTTATGGTATACTAGCAGTACTCGCTAACCGGCGTTGCTCGGTGTAAGCATGTCCCCTTCTCCAAAAATTAAAGTATGATTGTTGTTGTTGTTGTTGCTGTTGCTACTGCTGCTGCCCAATCCCGAACCTCCTCATGTTACGAACGACTTTCTGAATAGATATCCCCTACTCCTCATGGTAACGAAAACATGAAATCCTATCCTACGACAATGAAACGAAACTTCTTGTTTGTTTTTAATTACTGCAATACTTGATGTCAATTATTTCACTTTTCACCGCAACAAAAAATAAAGTAGAAAAATAACTTGTAATAAAAGAAATTAGATGCATGCAAAATAATCAAAAATAACAAATCACCGTTTTGGTTAGTTCTGAAGAGAAGTCAACAAAGGAAGAAGTAACAAAGGCAAGATAGGTTACTCTTCTACCTATCTTGATAATTTTTGTGTTTTAATGTATTTTAATGCTTTTATTCGGTACAACAATGGCAACCGCTTATAAGATTTATAAGTTTATAACGGAAAATTTAAATGCGATATTCGTTTTTAGCGTAGCCGAAAACCTATATAAGTCGCCATATTAAAGGAAAATGTTAAGGTGGCAACCAAGTAAGATTTTACAACTATCAACAACTATTTTTGCCGGTTGGTTGGTTTTGTATTGGCCTACCACAGATACCAAATACCCGCCCATGAAAATAACCATTCTCACAAGATGTGGCCATAAATTATCAATAGTCTAGAAAAGTGCCCCCCCCATTTTATAACAATAAATTCATTATATCTTAGAAACAAGTTGTTTCATGTAATTTCAAACGTTATTGTAGTTTTCAGCGCCCCTGTGAACCTAGAATTTCTAAGACTGCATCTTTATCTATAAAATGAAACAGCAATAAACCAGTGAAAATCCCCCCCCAAAAAAAAACAAATAAAAAGGACCACAAAAAACAAACAATGAAGTGTTCCCCACATTTAAGAACTACTTAAAAATGAAATAGAATTAAACAAATGGAAATAAACGCAAAAAAAAATTACAAGAAAACACAAAGCAACAAAGCTTTTTCGTTTACTTTCGATAATAACAAAAACAAACAAATAATTTCGATAATAACAAAAATAAACAAATAATTTCGATAATAACAAAAACAAAGAAATAATTTCGATAATAACAAAAACTAACAAATAATTTCGATAATAACAAAAATAAACATATAATTTCGAGAATAAGAAAAACAAACAAATAATTTCGCTAATAATAAGAAAAACAAACGAATAATTTCGATAATAACAAAAATAAAAAAATAATTTCGATAATAACAAAAACAAACAAATAATTTCGATAATAACAAAAACAAACCAATAATTTCAATAATTACAAAAACAAGCAAATAATTTCAATAATAACAAAAACAAACAAATAATTCCGATAATAACAAAAACACATAATTTCAATAATAAAAAAAACAAATAATTTCGATAATAACAAAAACAAAAAAATAATTTCGATAATAACAAAAACAAAAAAATAATTTCGATAATAACAAAAATAAACAAATAATTTCAATAATAACAAAAACAAACAAATAATTTCGATAATAACAAAAAAAACATAATTTCAATAATAAAAAAAACAAACAAATAATTTCGATAATAACAAAAACAAAAAAATAATTCCGATAATAACAAAAACAAACAAATAATTCCGATAATAACAAAAACAAACAAATAATTTCGATAATAACAAAAACAAAAAAATAATTTCGATAATAACAAAAACAAAGAAATAATTTCGATAATAACAAAAACAAAGAAATAATTTCGATAATAACAAAAACAAACAAATAATTCCGATAATAACAAAAACACATAATTTCAATAATAAAAAAAACAAATAATTTCGATAATAACAAAAACAAAAAAATAATTTCGATAATAACAAAAACAAAAAAATAATTTCGATAATAACAAAAATAAACAAATAATTTCAATAATAACAAAAACAAACAAATAATTTCGATAATAACAAAAAAAACATAATTTCAATAATAAAAAAAACAAACAAATAATTTCGATAATAACAAAAACAAAAAAATAATTTCGATAATAAAAAATAAACAAATAATTTCGATAATAACAAAAACAAACAAATAATTTCGATAATAACAAAAACAAACAAATAATTTCGATAACAACAAAAACAAACAAATAATTTCGACATTAACAAAAACAAAAAAGTAATTTCGATAATAACAGAAACTAACAAATAATTCTGATAATAACAAAAACTAACAAATAATTTCGATAATAACAAAAACAAAAAAATAATTTCGATAATAACAAAAACAAACAAATAATTTCGACATTAACAAAAACAAAAAAATAATTTCGATAATAACAGAAACTAACAAATAATTCTGATAATAACAAAAACTAACAAATAATTTCGATAATTACAAAAACAAAAAAATAATTCCGATAATAACAAAAACAAACAAATAATTTCGATAATAACAAAAACAAAAAATAATTTCGATAATAACAAAAACAAACAAATAATTTCGATAATAACAAAAACAAAAAATAATTTCGATAATAACAAAAACAAACAAATAATTTCGATAATAACAAAAACAAAAAAATAATTTCGATAATAACAAAAACAAACAAATAATTTCGATAATAACAAAAACTAACAAATAAAACTGAAACAAAAATTGTTTAGTTTCATTTCGACGATAAAAAAACTGAGAAAAAACGCGGAAAATGTACTAAATGGTATCCGTATTTATCGCAAGGTGTATAACTTTAGAGAGGGAGGTAGGAAGAGAGAGAGAGAGAGAGAGAGAGAGAGGGGGGGGGAAAGGATGAGTATGTAAGTTTTGACGGGCTAAAATCGTTGTGTTTTCTATAAAGAAAAAGGAAACACGCTATCGGACATTTATAAATATGGAAGTTTCCCGAAAAAAAAAAGAAAAAAGTAAAGAAATTTTGATCATAGTTTTAATGTTGTTACATAGTTTTTAATGCTTTTTAGTTGAGTAAAAAAGAAAGTTTTCACGAGTAGTGAACAGAAACATTTCTATGTTTTCCTTCTTATTTCTTGAGGAGAAGGAGTTACCGTTTAACATTTCACATTGGCGTTCTCTACCGATATACTTTTCGAAATGTTAGTTTAATACCGGGATTAGGTTCTATCTGGAATAGGAGAATGGCACGTATCAGCCAATCAGAAACCCCAGAATGTGTCTGGGGAGACCTTATTGTATTTTTTGTCGAGGAATGGAAGGTGAATGCTATGTCTATAAGTTTATAGATCAGTTGCTTTATCGTTATTTTCATGGCTCGTCTGAACTCCAATCTATGGTTCCACTTCGCACAACTTTCACAAGAAACACTCGTCTAGCTGTAAACACTATAAATAATTTCCCCTAATCTTTATCTGTGCCTAAACCTAAACGTAGATTCCATGAACAAAGTTTCTTTCTTAGAACTGCACGCCTGTGGAACTGTCTTCCGTATTCCTGCTTTCTAGCTAACTACAATATGGTTGTCTTCAAGTCCAATGTAAACAAGTTCTTGATAGGCCGTTCCGCTTAAGTTAACAAATTTACCGGATTTCCATTACTAACGATTACTATATTGTCTAATTGTCTACTGTACACTCTTTAATCCTTATCCTCAAATGGCGTCTGTGTCTTGATAAGTGGTAATGCCTATGTAAAATAAAAATTCGTTATCGATATCTACCTCTGTATATGTCACTCAAATCGTTAAGTTAGAAAGTTAATTTTAAGTAATACATAACCAGCTACGATAACATTAGTTTCACTTTCTCGAGTAAATTCTTTCCAAATGAAATCATGTAGGAAAATTGGTATCGAACGTCGCCTTGTCTTACTTTCTTCATAAAAAGAAGCGGAAAGCGCGTAAAAGACCAGCACATATAAACACCCGCATATAAGTCTTGTTATATACGGCACCAAAAAGGGGTCTGTTCCAAAAAGGCACCAAAACCATCTGTTGTATAATCGTCTAAATGTTGATATGCGTACTTGAAACGAAGGGTTCATCCCGATGTGTATACGTGTCACTAAATGGTTGTCGGTGGTTCTTCACTATTTGAACACTAGAATTGCTGTTGCTATCTGTTTATGATATATTCATATCTAATTGTTTGTTTGTGTGTGTGTGTGTGTGTGTGAGATACATGTATTTTGGACATACCGTTACTTCATGCATCGTTGATCTTGTCCACCTGGAATCTATCTTGTTCTTGGAGGGGAGGCATGAACCTGTTTGGACGAATATTCAATCACTTCTAAGAACGCTGATTGGTTTTATGTAGTTTTTATTCACTTTCCAAGTGTCGCTCGCAGAAGAATAGAAAGTGAATATCTTTGCTTGAGTAGTTTGCTTCTAGGTTTCTATTTTCACACACGTCTGCTCCCTCTCCAGTGAAGGGAGGGGGGGAGACTGTTTAACCGTCTACTCTGCTGAACGTCCAAATTCCAACTCACAATGATCTCCAGCTAACCTGATCACGTGACTCACACGTAGATCTGATCAGTTGACCAGCTCTTCCGGTAAACGTGTCTATGATGTGATTTTACCATATTTTGGCAGATTTTATAAATATTCTTCATATTCATCTTCTGTCCATCTTTCCAGTTAGATAGATAGACCGAGATGGATGGATATAGAAATAGATAACTAAATAGATGAATCGACACTTTCTTGTGTTCGACCTATTACATAACAGTCTGAAGGCATTGTTTTCTTAATAGCGAGGCGCGCCCGGCCTTGCCCGGTCGTAAAATACGCTTGAATATATTTTAATTCATTCAGATTTCGCATTTATTATTACAGAGCCAATTCTCTAATGAACATTATATTGTACCTAATATATAGTTCTGATTAAAAAAAAAATGAATTGGGTGCCATGAGATAGAATAAAAATATTTAGCGCCGAGCCGTGTTCCCTACCGTTTGAGCTATCGACATATACTTAGAAAAGATTTAAACTTAAACCATTTCAAACTATGAATGAATTTGCGCATGAGCTAAAGTAATAGAAATATGTTGGCAAGTTTAAATGAACATTTTGCATTTCAAGTTGCCGACATATTTCTGTACGTGTTAGACATTCATCCAAACAAAGATTTTACTCGTTATAAACCACCCTTAGTGCATGATTACTATTTCCTGTTAATTTCAGTCTCATGTAACCAGTAGTTTAAAAGTTTATCGGTTAAATATTTCCACACACACCTCCATACATTTAGTGTTTCAACTTGACGACATATTTCTGTACGCGTTATTTATCAATTCACACAAAGATTTTTACTCGTTGTAAACCATCCTTGGTGTAAAATTACTATTTCCTGTTATTTTTTGTGCTATGTGACCAGTAATTCAAATGTTTATCGGTAAAATATTTCCACACGGACACACACATAAATCTAATGATTTATTTATATAGAGTAAACATGTAATTTAAGCTAAGATCCAAATACGTAGGAACTATTAAGCGAAAGTCATTTGAAAGGTTTACATACTTTTGATTAAAGTTAGCATGAAGACATGTTATTTACTGACAATTATTAATGTAATAAATACCTTCAAAACGAATTCTATCTTCTCTCTGGTCCCTTTATTTCTGTCTGTATGTCTATCTCAACGAGTAAACGAACGAATAAACGAATGCGCCTTTTTAATTTCGCGTCGGAAGTGTCCATCTTTATTTCATTAATTCGAATAGACAAGCTTAGTGTCAGATGTGCTTTCCACGATAACATATCAAAACGCTGGCTTCAAATACTAGCGACGTATGATTTATAGTTGAGTTAATATAGTTTATAAATAAACTAGTAGCATACACGACCCCAGATGAGTAATCTGTTAGCCAATATAAAAAGTAATTAAGTAATTAACCCAACAGAATGTGTGTGTGTGTGTGTGCGTGTGTGTGTGTGTGTGTGTTCAAGAGGAAAATATTTTGATGATAAATATATACTGAGGTATAAGGATTTATCAATCAATGTGAAACAGGGAAATAAAATACACTGTGCAGGGGTTATGAAACCTTATTATGACAGAAATTTCGAAGCCTAATGCTTCTCATCACCTCTTGTACCTAAGCTCCATTTGCATGTCGAGCTTTTTATTGTATCGAAAAGTCTCCATTTGAATAATCATTACAAACTTGTTCCTTTTTATTCTCTCTCTCTCTCTCTCTCTCTCTCTCTCTCTCTCTCTATATATATATATATATATATATATATATATATATATATATATATAGAGAGAGAGAGAGAGAGAGAAAATAAAAAGGAACAAACCGTATTATGTGTTCATCAACGTTTCGTCTTTATTGCGAGACTTCCTCGAAATATATATATATATATATATATATATATATATATATAGGTTAGTGCGTTAGAAGAAAAGAGTGATCTCAATTCTATAAGAGGAGACTTATCTGGACAATATAAAGCTCAACAAGTATCAAGTATTTTCCATTCCTATTGTTCTCATATATATATATATATATATATATATATATATATATATATATATATATATAAACTACTAATTATAGTGAGGGTGATAAGTAGTTAAATGGATTAATCCAAATCTTATAAATACAAGACTGATAAATTAAAAAATGTATCCATTTTAAATGTGGAAATTGATGAATCGCACGGGTAAGAAATTCATTTTTATACTATGAAAAGGTTAGTAATTGCAATTAAGAATAGGAAATTGGATAAAAAAATTTTTGTAACATGTCTTCTTCCTAAGATTAAGGGTGGTGGTGTTTGATCAACACTGCTGGGGAGCCATGAAGTAATATACTGTTTTGTTTTTAAATCCCCGAAACAGTGTTTCATGGTAAACAACTGATGATCCCTTGAAAAATAAAAAAAATGGTATTATAGTAAATTCGAGAGAGTTGATGCAGTGATTGCAGGTGATTCAATGATTTACTGACTAAATGGTTTTTTAACGAATGATAAAAAGTAATTTTTTGTATAATTTCAAATGTTAAAAAATTCAAAGACTATATATATATATATATATATATATATATATATAGTATTTAGCAAAATAAAGATCAAAGGCAAGCTATAACTTTGTAGATAACACATATTGAAAGCACAAATTATGTTAAAAATCATATTTGTATAAAAGTTTGTAATAAGGCAGGTTTCTATACAGCTAGATTAATATATATATATATATATATATATATAATTCTTTTTTTTATATATAAATATTTATATTCCACAGGCATATGTTTAATGTTTACTAACAATCATCAGTTTAGTTTATATATCTGTAATGCAGGTCGAACGGTTTGACATGAAAATCTCAAATCCAATACGCTGAACCATTCAGTCATATTATATATTAGAAAAATTGTTATGAAACAAACCAATTTACACATTTCATTAAAATAAACTGACCCAGAGATATAAATTCAGTTATATCTAAATATGGCAGCTATGGCTCCAGATTTCCGACATGTATTTCTGTAAAATACCTTTCTTAATATACTTTTTGCTGACTATACCACCGTGTTTATCATGATTATATTAGCCTGTAAGGTCACAATATTGGCGCCGCAGGATTCGAGATTTAACTCTTTCCTTTGTATAAACTTTATTTTTTCTATTATCCCCTTTATTATCAAGTGTGAACTGTGATCATCTGACGGTAGGTGATCAGCTTCTGATTAAACAAACGATGTTTTGGTCACCTTTATAAACCTTTCTCATGCAAAAAGCTCCACTTAAACTAGTTCCTCTCCAATAAAACTAGCAACGATGTTAAAATAAGCTTTAAGCCGACCATGTGCGGATTTGTGACTGCATACATCCAACTTAGTAGGTCTGTATACATCTTTAAGTATCCGTCGCCACAAGACTTTGGAAAAAATATCTGTACATAGAATATGGCTATGATACGTGCTTGTGCTACACATATATCACACTCTGTGCTTCAGCAGTTATAACTTATGACAATGAGGAGCAAGATAAATGGTAACTGTATCTGTCACAATGGAGGATAACATATTACCAACGCACAAAAATACAAAGAAGCCGATCTATTCTCATCGAGGTAAACTATCCCGCGCCACCCCCGAACCTAGTATTTCTAGTTCATTTACCCGAGGCATTATACATACCCGCATAACATATATATATATATATATATATATATATATATATATATATATATATATATATATATATATATATATATAGTCATTCACATGCATTACTGTTTCGTTATATCAAAACTCATCAGTGCGGCTAGACTAACATCTCACCCAAGCCGATGATTGAACCTAGAACCATCGCGTTGATAGCCGTCGACCCACGGGAGCGGTGCCCCTAAATGATCTAAAAGAAAAAATATTCGTCCATTACTTTTATAGTGCTCAAACCACTTGTTTACAAACAAACAGCGAGCCTCGCATTTTTCAGCCAATTAAGTAGCGGGTGAGATTATTTACGACAGTGCTCTACCCAAAGAGTGCCGCTTAAAATATATTTGTAGTCATCCACATACAGTACTGTTTCGTTGTATCACAACTCATCAATGCGGCTAGACTAACACCTATCCCAAGTCGAGAATTGAACCTAGAGCCATAGCGTTGATAGCCGGCAGTTCTAGCCATCGACCCACGGGAGTGGCGTTTTTTCACATATGTTACGTTTGTATATGATTTCTGAATTAATTCATTGATATATATAGTCATGTTATATATCAATTTGAAGCGCGTTTTGCGCTCTATCGAATCGTGTTATTAATCTCTTCATTCATTTTTCTTTCACGGTTTTCCGACAGCAGTGAACCAAATTCAAATCCAAACGATTTTCTTGTTCCAGTTAAAACTAGGCCGAAAAACTGCCAAGACCACTCGTGATATCAATGATGCATTTTGCCCAGGAACCACTAACGAACGTGTGGCACGGCTATGGTTCACGAAATTTCGCAATAGTGACGAGAGCATCAAAGATGAAGACGGTCACGACCGGCCGACTCCGGTTGATAACGAACATTTGAAAGCCTTAATTGGAGTCGATCCTCGCAAAACCACACGAGAAATTGTTGTTGAACCTGAGGTCGACCACTCAACAATTGTTCACTATAAATAAAACAAATAGGGAGTTAAAATAGTTGGATAATTAGGTGCCGCATGAATTAAAAAAATAATCCCAAATCATCGTTTTGAGGTGTCTTCTACGCTCCTTCTGCGCAACAAAAACGACCCATTACTCGAGCGGATTGTGACGTGTGATGAGAAATGGGTTCTCTACGATAATCGGCGACGTTCGCCACAGTAGTTGGATGCCGGGGAAACTCCACAACACTATCCGAAGCCGAAATTGCACAGAAAAAAAAGTTATGGTGACTGTTTGGTGTTTAGCATCACAGCTTCTTGAATTCGGGCAAAACGATTACGGCGTAGAAGTACTGTCGACAAATTGACGAAATGCACCAGAAGCTCCAACGTATGTGGCCAAGATTGGTCAATATGAGGGATCAATTCTCCTCCATTATAACGCTCACCCGCGTGTTGCTCAACTAACCTTGCAAAAGCTGAACGATTATCACTTTTTCAAGCATCTCGACAACTTCCCGCGTAAAAAATGCTTCAAAAGCCCAGATGATGCCTAATCCGCCTTCAATAACTTCATCGCTTTCAGAACTCCAGATTTCAATTTTTTAAAACTTTGACCCCAATTTTGACCCCTTAACATATATTTGCTCGAATCAAATTAAAAGTTTGATCCATGTCCAAGTTACCCACATCTAAAATGTCAAGTGTTTAGACCCAAAATTGGCAGAGGAGTTTGGTAGAGTTTTCAAAGGTCGAATCGTTGAACGTTGGCCCTTTCACAGCCAAAGTTTTGGCTAAAAACCAATTTAAAAGATTTTCTCAAACCACTTATGTCAAATCTCGTTTGTTAGTGAAATTTACAAAAACAGACAGACACACACACACACACACACACACACACACTGAAATTTCACTTGTATATATATATATATATATATAATCTAGCAAGATGCAGCCACTCTGATGAGTCGTAGACGACGAAACACGTATCAGTGAATAATTATATTTAAAAAATAATGCATATGCCGCTCCCCATTTGGAGCTACCAAACTGGTCAAAGGGAAAATCATTCTCAATTCGCATATAGGTAAAAATGCAATCTATCTATATATCTATAAAAGTGAACGTGTCTGTTTGTCTGTCTGTGTGTCTGTGTGTCTGCCTGTCTGTGTACATTTCCCTACGCAATAACTCTGTCAATTTTTAGTCTATAGACTCGAAATTTGAAATACCGGGTACTGAGATTTGGGAAAATCGATGTGACGGGTGTCAGCCAGAAATTTGGCTGTTAAGGGGTCAAATTTCAACGATTTGACCTTTAAGAACTCTACCAAACTCCTCCGACAATTTTGGGTTTAGACACTTGAAATTTTAGATTTAGGTTCCTTGAACCTGGATCTAATTTAATAAAGTGATTTGAGCCCGAAACTATAAATTTTAAGGGGTCATAATAGGGGTCAAATTTTTAAAAATTAACCATTTTTTTTGTTTTTTTGCTTTTTTTGCACAGCATACACCTCCAAACACCCGAGCAACGCCGGGCACCCCTGCTAGTATATCTATAAAAGTGAACGTGTCTGTCTGTCTGTGTGTCTGCGTGTCTGTATGTCTGTGTACATTTCCCTACGCAATAACTCTGTCAATTTTTAGTCTATAGACTCGAAATTTGAAATACCGGGTACTGAGATTTGGGAAAATCGATGTGACGGGTGTCAGCCAGAAATTTAGCTGTTAAGGGGTCAAATTTCAACGATTTGACATTTAAGAACTCTACCAAACTCCTCCGACAATTTTGGGTCTAGACACTTGAAATTTTAGATATAGGTTCCTTGAACCTGGACCTAACTTAATAAAGTGATTTGAGCCCGAAACTATAAATTTTAAGGGGTCATAATAGGGGTCAAATTAAAAGAAAATTGACTGCTTTTTCTTTTTTGCTCAACATACACTTCCAAATACTCGGGCAACGCCGGGCACCCATGCTAGTTACATATAAAAGAGTCCGCTGTGGAATTTCCACAGGTCCTGCTAGTTCCATATAAATAATTAAATTAATTCAATAAGTATTGCTAACAAAAACAAACAAACAATATCTATCTATCTGTCTACCTATCTATCTCTATATATGCCCCCCACACACATATATATATATATATATATATATATATATATATATATATATATATATATATATATATAATCACAAAATAGCCCAGGTTATATTTGCTTCTGGTAAGCTTAGAAAATGTGTATGGTCGGATAGGGGTAACATAATGAAGACAAAGGTCAATGTGTATGAGATATGTGTTCTGACTTGTATACTACATGCATAAGAAACCTGCACTACATACCGAAGGCATCTCAAAGCTCTAGAGCGGTTTCATCCAAAGTGCATCTGAAAGATATTGGAGATCAGTTGGAAGTCTTTTACTCCTGATACTACCGTCCTTGAACAATCCAACATCCGTAGAATGAAAACGAGGATCGTCAAAAATGCAGTGCATTCGACTAGACACTTAGCGAGGATAACAGAGGGAAGGGTACCAAAACAATTGTTTTATGGTGATCTTTCCACAGAAAAGGTGCAATAGTTGCTGAAAATTGAAATGAAATATCTGGGAGTTAAAAATGTATATCGAAATCATTAAAGAAAAGCAATCATAGAATGACACAAAGTTTGAAGAAAGACGTGGTAAGCATTCATTACTGAAATGTTCTCTTAGAAAGCAGGATGAAGTTTGCTGCAAGAATTGAAATGCAAAGTCTGTGGCAGATTTCTTTTGTCTAACGCTGGTTTTGTGAAGTATGTGAAGTCACACAATATTAGGCAAAACCAACAGTTTTATCAGGATATGCTGCAACTGAGACCACCCAAGTATTGTAATATCTCTAAATTGCTCTGACGGTTTGACAAGACCAAATTCGCATAAACTGGAATCTTAAGAAGGTATCAATCATACCAGTTATCATAAGAGCAACCAGGCTAATGAAAAAGAATTTCAAAAACTATCTGGCGAATATACCCGGTGAAGCAAGTGCAAAAGAAATACAAACAATATCACTTAAAGGGACGGTTAGAATCTTAAAAATATCTCTCGGTTTGAGTAACTAAAATAATGGGAGAATGTTTAGCGTCCAGTAGAATGCTCCATCCCCGGGAAAAACAAAATGATAAGAAAATTAAACCAAAAAGAGAAATCCCTCCACAAGCACCACCAAATACTGGCAAGTTCCCCTGCCACATCTGTGAATGCTTATACAAGAGTGAACCTGGGTTGGAAAGTTATCTACATGCACATGGACGCACGACATCAACCTGAAGAGATAGCAGGCTTCTGTCCAGAAGTAGCAATCACACACACACACACACACACACACACGCACGCACGCACGCACGCACGCACGCACGCACGCACGCACGCACGCACACACACACACACACACACACACACACACACACACACACACACACACACACATTGGAATAATACTGAGGGCAGTGCCATTATTATTAATAATTGTTTGGGTATTTTTTATAGTTTCAACATATATTATTAATGAAAAAGTATGATAACAAACAAAAACTAATATACACTTCTAAAATATTTTTTCTCCTAAATTTTAATTCAATGTTTTAAAAACAAATTAGACAAAAAGTGGGCCAATCAAGGATGGAGTAAAAAAAAAAAAACACCTATTAAGACGTCTTGCGGCCGACAATATTAAAAATAAACGCCGGAAACAGTGTGTGTACGGGGTAACATCGTTTAAAAATCAAAAGACCATAAATTATTAGCGAGGTTGGAGAAAGATTAAAAAATATATGGGGGAAACGAAAAAAAGAAACTATTTCATCGAACACCCATAAGTTCCAAATTATGGCTATGTTTTATTCTGTTTACACAGAGATGGCTGACGTAAATTAATAGACAATTTTTAACTGGATTTTCTAGCGTGCTCTGTGTAAGATAGAGAAAGTTTCATCCGTGTACCTTCCAGTGCAGATCTGGTACTGCAATAATTGGTCACCGATGGCCGACTTATAAGCTTGTACACACTCGAATGTTGGCCATTTTCTGTGTTTTTAGAAGCTCGGAAACACTTCTATTGTCTTCCTCGATAAATTTTACATAAGAATGCAATTTTAGATTCTCTAATAGATTTTCTATAGTATCACACAAACATCACACACACATACGTACACATACATACACAGACATACACAGACATACACATACATGCACATACACACGCAGACATTTAATTTTATAAATATGGATACTTCTAGAATTCCCGACTGCATCTCGCTCATCTTTAAAAATTGTCCCGCGTAACACTCATTTGAGTATTATGCCCCCCTCTTCGTTTGTCACTCACAAAAAGACATGACACTAAATCGTCATTTTGTCGCCTGACAGCCTCGTGAGGATTTTGTTAAATATCGAATGCGCGTATATCCGCCGACGCGTATTCGCCAAGATGTTGGTACTTATCATATATGTCTGCGTCTATTGAAACCCTCACATCTATTTCTGGCTTCGGAAAGCCGAGATTTGCCTAATGAGTTTAGCATTAATTAATTTATACATACGCCAGTGATTTAATTAAGCCTTAATAAGATACCGGAGTAATTACTCAGAACGTTCAGGGTTCTTAAATTGTAAGTATACGCATGCGTACTTCGAAGCGTGTAAATGTGTGTGTGTGTGTGTGTGCGTTTTCGCGTGTGTGCTTGCGTGTGTCTGTTTCCTGGTGGATTTATAGATCGGTATAATTACCTTAACATTGGAGTCTCTATTTATACATTCCAGTAAATGAATCCAACCTTGGACAGTGAAGCGTGCACTCTGCATTCGTTGTTAAAGTGTTCAACGAGTATGCACAGGTTAAACTACACTTAATACTCTAATTGATACAAGTCTGATTGAAAAGGACCGAGTATTTTCGTTTCATTATTTTTATATGTCTTTTTGTGTCAGGTCAAGTAAGGGTTGACCTAATTCTTCCACTTCTTATTTCTTTATCCGTATCGACCATTGTTCTAACAACTGTTGAATATTATATATATATATATATATATATATATATATATATATATATATATATATATATATATATGCTATAGATTATAACATCAATACCGTCGGTTTCAAATCAACGAGTGATCAGTAAATGATCGCGCCTTGTTAACTCTCTCCAGTCCTTGTGAATTTTACTCGGAAATCTTCCCCCGCCTCTCTCTTTATCTATATATATATATATAGTTCTCTCTGATTCTCTCTCCTCTGATCTTGAGCCAGTGGTACAATGGGGAAAGAGATGGCTTGTTACTTTCAATGCATCTAAAACAAGCTTTTATCTTTACATCATCAACGCTCTGATCCCTATCTGGCATCAATTGAAATGAATGGCTCTCGTCTTGGGGAGGCCTCATGTTTTGACAAGCTTGTGGTCTTGACCTTTACTCCTGATCTTAAATAGAACATACATTAAATGCGTTGCCAAGGCCGCTGGAAATATGGTGGGATCCTTCTATCGATCCAGTAGATATCTCATTGTTCTATCTATATAAGAGCCAGGTACGCCCAAGGATGGAGTACTGTTGCAACATCTGGGCAGGATCTGCTAGAAAGGACTTATCCTGCCTTGATAGAGTTCAAAATAGACTTCGTAGCCTTGTGGTGGATGTTCTTTTCTCTTCCGTGCAACCTCTTTCTCGAAGAAGAGATGTTGCGAGTTTGTCTCTGCTTTATCGTTATTTTCATTGAAAGTGATCGGCTGAGCTACATTCCATGGTCCCCCCTCGCCAAACTTTCACAAGAAACACCCGTCTAGCAGAAAACACTATCACTAATTTCCCCCACTCTTTATCTGTGCCTAAACCTAAACGTAGATTCCATCAGCAAAGCTTCTTTCTTAGAACTGCACGCCTGTGGAACTGTCTTCCGTATTCCTGCTTTCCAGCTGACTACAATATGGTTGTCTTCAAGTCTAACGTAAACAAGTTTTTGATGAGCCGTTCCATATAAGCTAAGAAATTTACCAAATCTCCATTACTAACGGTAACTATATTGTCCAATTTCTACTGTACACTCTTTAACTCATGTGTAGATATCTAGTATTCTGACCTATTTTAAACCTAGATTAAATGTGTTTTTTTAATGTTAGTTTATATATATATATATATATATATATATATATATATATATATGATAATTTATGTATATGTATGTTTATTTTATTTATTTATTTTCTATTGTTATTGTTAATTTTAAAGTTATTTTGTGTCGCTATTCTAGACTAAATTTTATCCTGTGAACACAGTTGTTCGCTATTTCTCTCCTACAGTTTAATAAGTGTTGGGGTTCTTCAAGGTATAGGATATTATTTTCAGAAGTTTAGATAAGATAAGCCATCGGTACCGTTGGTTTCAAACTTGATATTAGGGAAGTTCCTATTATAGATAGATGATATAGATCGGCTAAAGAGAGTTTGATATTCGGACCTCAAACAGTTTCCTAATATCAGGTTTGAAACCGAAGGTACTGATGGCTTATCTCATCGAAACTTCTGAAAATAAAATATATAAATATTACGCTCTTATTCTGAAAAAAAAATCCTTATAATAGAGCACTCTGCTGGAATTCTTTTTATCCAAACAATAATATAATTATTATGTCATTTAAAAAAATATTTTCTGCTCTGACTCAACAGAAGAATAACAACTATTTCACTTTAAAAGAAAATAAAAAGAACATGGTTGATTACATACGTAAATCCGAAAAGATCGGAAGAGTAGTTGCAATGATTATGAGTCAGGGCGGAAAATATTGACATAATAATTATATGATCATTTCTGCACTACGAAACAGGTGCTGGCAAGAATTAAACATTTTAACATGCTGAAAAAATAAATAGTAAGATGAATAACATCTTGGAATTTGGAATGTAGGCTTTTTGTCATTTATTTGTATATGCTCTGTAGATATATTTAACATACATCGAGCTTCATAAATGTCATTTATTTTCACATGCTCTATAGTTATATTAAACATAAATAAAAGGGTTGGTATGAATAAAGAGCGAAGTATAATTGAATAAGCATATATTTCCAATGAAGATTTCCCCCTCTCACCCTCTCTCTTTTTCTTTCTCTCCTCTCTCTCTCTCTCTCTCTCTCTCTATATATATATATATATATATAAAGAGAGAGAGAGAGAGAGAGAGAGAGAGAGAGAGAGATGTGGAAGTCTATCGACAGAAATAGTCCTCATTTTATTCCCATCTGCCGTAATCATACAACCTAAACGAGGTTTAAATACTTGGAATAGTAACTAAATCCGCATATTGCAAACTTAGAAAATCAGCTGAATTATATCCCTGGAACATTCACAAAATACCAAAGGGAACCTAGCCATATCAGTAGTGAAATATAAGCAGAAGAATGAACCCGAAAGTGTGAAATAGAAATGGGTCATCACCAGCTGTTTATCATGTAACCGTTTAAAACAAGTTATTAGATCCATGATTTGCGCAGTACTGATCAAAATACCACTTCCCCATAACTAAATGCTGACACAATTCAGTTATTATTTCACACAGAGCAATATTACAATTCTCCACAAATGCGATAAACAAATACAGAGAATATATAAAAGAATGATAAACAAAATAGAAGAAAAAAGAATATTATACAAGATGGCAGAATGTATAAAAATTGAAACAGAGGAATAAAGGAACCAAAGAAAGAAAGGAAACCCTTTTTGCTTTCAAATAACGAAAGGAAAGAAAAAAAATGAAGGGAGAAAGAAAAAAGAAGAAAGAAAACGAAAAAGAGAAGAAACTGTAAAAAAAGAAAATGAAATGAAAATAAAGAAATTGAGTATAACCAGAAAGGAAGGCAGGAAAGAAGAACGATAGATAAAAATAAATGAAAGTAAAGAAAAGAACTGAATAGAAACAAATAATCAATCAATTAGAAAAGAAAAGGTTATGTAAGAACAGCAGGAAAGAAGAAATAAAGACAGGAAAATGAATGAATTTTTATTAGTGATTGTTATTTGTTCTTCTGTGATGCACAATGTTTAGAAGCGACAATTTCTTTTGCCTTTCTTTCTCTATCCCCTTACCGCCCCTATTCGAATCCACTTGACTGAATTAGTTAATCAAATTGAACGCTTGTTTCCTCATAATGCTGGAATATTTTCGCCCCGAGAAAAGTTTTACAGAAATATATAACACAAAATAATGGCCGACACGTAGAACGAGAGAGACAACACGAGGATCACAATACATACATCCATCCATCCATCCATCCATCCATCCATCCATCCATACATACATACATACATACATACATAGAAAAACATACTAGCAAACGTACTGATATACAACTACTTAAGTATTTACGCATGCACAGAGAAAAGATGCTTGTAGAGTGTGATATTTCGGTGGATGGATGGATGGATGTATATTTGCTGATAGATATTTCTATTTCAATCTAATGTACAGATAAGATTTTTATATATAAATGTATGAAATTGCCCCAAAGTGATTGAGGTTGGAGTTAATAGGTGATATATATATATATATATATATATAAAGCTGAATATAATATAAAGCTGCATGTGTGTGTGTCTGGTCACGAATTGGCTCCTATATGGTTGACTATTTAAAAAAAAAACTGATTACATATAATCGAGACACAGGAATGGGTATGTTTGATCTGGCAGAACGGTGGTTACTTAAAATTGTGGGGTCTGCGTTCGCGCCTGGTCCACAAAGTATGGAAATAAAA
>NC_136483.1:114626698-114631698 GCF_053919585.1 Euprymna scolopes | reverse complement strand
TATATATATATATATATATATATATATATATATATATATATAAAAATTATAACACGGAAATTACATAATTGTCGATGCAATAATTTATTTCAACCTTATGATATTTTTATCTTATTGCTCTGTTTACCACATTGAGCTCTCATACCCGGATTTCCTCTGGATTTATTCCATTATAACACTATATATATATATATATATATATATATATATATATATATATATATATATATATATATATATATATAGTCATCCACATACAGTACTGTTTCACTGTTTCACAGCTCATCAGTGCGGCTAGACAAGCAACTACCTCAAGCCAGGATACCGCTTCTTCATATTTATGTTATCGACAATATTATATATATATATATATATATATATATATATATATATATATATATATATATATATATATATATTAGTAGTGGGACGATTCCCGATTCCGATTCTTATTCTTTTGATATTTATAAATATTTAATTTGTTTTTGTTGTTTTTTTTTTCGTAAATTTCCAAATTATTACATAAATCCCCGGATAATTTTCGGGTATATTATTTCTCAAATTTTTTCCTTGTAATGTATTGCAAATTGAAATACAACAAACGGTTTCTTTTGATTTTAAACAAAGCCAAATTATATCAGTTCGTCGTTAGTATAAAACATGCTACTTGAAAGTTTTCATAAACAGTTGAAAATAGTCGACGATTATTAGGTAAAATGAGAAAGCAATGTAAGAACAAAATATTAACCCCACATTGTTACGAAGAAATTTCTAAATAATAATGTTACTATTTAGAAAACCATTTTTAACATGGAGAGGGCGTTGGGCTTTGTTAACTATTATGTGCCTTTTTTTCTATGAATGTTTAAATTTTATTTTCATTATATAAATTTGGTGGGTTATTAAATTGATTTGCTTTGCTGTAAAATCGAAACAAGAACAAAAATGAGATGCAAATAATAACAACTAGCGGGGCCTGTGGAAATTCCACAGGGGACTCATTAATATGTAATATATTGATGTTGGTATTCATGGCGTAAATAGAGATGCTCTGATAGTATTGTAACTTTTGTTAAAACTGCAAAAGTATTTATCTAAACTAACGTGGACACCCGGCGCAGCCCAGTCGTAAAGTGAGCTTAAATATGATGTTTTAATTCTTGCAGATTTTGTATATATTATTATATAGTTCATATTCTATCGATTTTTATATATTATAAAGTTGCGATTTCAAAAAAAAAAAAATATCTCCATAAGACTTGGGTGCATTAGCTTGAATTCCTTCAGCTATAATCGAAACCGAAACTAAAATTTATGAAAATTCTTGATAAAATTATTTATTAAAAAAGAAAAAATAGATCACTGGAGTTCCCATCAGCTATAATCAGAACCGAAACCAAAACTTATGAAGAATTTTTGGTAAAATTATTTATAAGAAAATAAATGACTTGAGTGCCATCAGCTATAATCGAAACCAAAACCAAAACCAAAACTTATGAAGAATTCTTGATAAAATTATTTATTATAAAAATGGGAATCCATAACTAAACAATAGTCACTCGGATGTAATCGTGTCACACCAAATAACACACACGCTATCGTATTAATATATAGTATTGTTAAAACTCATAAAAACCACGCTCCTTTCCTGTTACAAACCTTAAGTACGGGTGGCAATACAAAAAAAATTAGCAATTACATGTGATATTATGATTTTGCGATCGGCCTTAGAATTATTGGTAAAAATTACTTAACTGCTTAAAAAGTGATAATGTACCGAAATGGGACCAGTTTACATTATATTTATATGCACAACTGAACCCCCATTCTAAATTCTAAAATAACGTTTCAGTGTGCTCACACATAATCGCCTAAAAAAGTAAAATCTCACATGTTTGGGTATTTTAAATGTAAATGAAAGTTTTTTTTAAGTGAACAAACTTTTCAATGCGAGAACGCGAGAGTGTTGTATGCTCAGTCCGTCAAGTTCAATGTAGCTGAGTAGCGGCTTGGTTTCCTCCAGATTTGGTGAATAACCAACAGGATCTTGAACAGAAGCGTGTGCTCCATCGCAACCATCAACAATGGACCACATATAATCTCATCAGCACCGAACAAAACCAAACTATTTGCGAGAAACTTTGCAGCTAATTCTACCCTATGCAATCAGGGCCGCTAAACCTTCGTATTTCCTCCTGTGTCTGAAAGCAAGCCACGCAACATATATCTGTGTGTGATGTTGCCAAACTAATCAAAAATATTGATTTTAGTAAAGCAACTGGCCTTATGGCATTCCAATTATTGTGCTGAAAAACTTCAACCAGAACTAGCTCCAATACTTACAAAGCTGTTAAAGCGTTGTCTTAAGGAGAATTGATTTCCAACACGATAGAAAAAACCTCAATAATACGTCACGATTTCCTCAAATGGAACTCTCCTGTTCTCAAATGGCTAGCTTTTATGTAACCTAAGACCGCCTAATTTGCATACGAATTCGCGTTAATTCGCGCGACCGTTGAGAACCAAATCAATTACACATCGCTATGTTTTTATGTTATTCAGCAACTGAACACTATAAAACGCGCATACACGTGGATGTTTTTGAGGCAAGTAATTTTCACACTCACAACAATTTTCTCTACATCTTTGTCTCTTTGTAAAAGGCATATGAAACACACCCATCTTCACACACACACACACACACACACACACACACACACACACACACGCACGCACGCACGCACGCACGCACGCACGCACGCACGCACACACACACACACACACACACACACACACACACACACACACACACACACACACACATATTCCAGATTACCCAGATTGGCCAGTAAACCATGTTATAGTATATATTTCTTGTGGTCACTGAATTTACATTTTACTTGGGAAAGTTCTCAGAAATCAAGCAGTCCTTTTCTTTTATGAGGCTGACAATTAATTTGTATATGAGATGCATAGATATATGAGTGTGCAATAAAGATTTTCCTCTTCCCCTCAAATGTTGAGTTAATAACACAGTGAAAACACCGTTCTTTCTCTCCCGATTTGGTCATTTAATTATGTTATAGTTTTTCTTTATTGTGGTCTTTTCTGAATTTTGCCAGATTTCAGGACAAGTATTCATATGGTTTGGTGAAGTATCCAGCTAAGTACTTTTACTTGAGTTACATCATTAGGAGAAGTTGCATTATCCCTCGTATAACCAGTGTATGACCTTGTCGAAAGATCATATTTGGGTTTCGAATACTATGTTATTTTTAATATTTGATAGAGTTTACTTGTATGGTAAAATATCCTCATGTCCGATTGAGTAGACAATCTCTTGTACATAGAAACCAAAGGCATTCGAGGATCGTTTAGTAGATTATTAGACTCTCCAGTGCGTAATCTGGACACGTATTCATTAAAATTTTATGACATTTAAGACGTGTGCGCAAATGCGATTATAAACATAGTGAACACCGAACATATTTTGGTAATACAATCGTTCGTTTATGAATAAACGAGACGATGGAGGGAAGTTGCTCGCGGTTAAGAGTGGAAAACTTATGAAACAAATCAAGATTATAATAAGACCAGAATATGATTAAACGAAAAGAATACAATTAAGAAACCAACATCACGATAAAAAATGTAGAATGAATAAATAAACGAATAAAAAATGCTGCATAATTTAATCAAGTCCAGACAAGTTAATTTGATAGTAAGTCGCGTGATGAATTGGTAAAAAATATATATAAAAGTAGAGAGTTAAGGAAACAAGGGCGATAATCAAGTTACGACTCTTCTTTTAGTCGCTACTTCAATACTGCTTCATAGCATGTGTTTTTATACAGGGTTCAAGATAAGTAACTATATACGTATGCTTCTACAGTAGATTTTGCAGTTATAATAAAAACATTATATTAAAGGAGCCTGTGCTTACTATACTGCGTTTGTGCGGGACTGCTTCGATGACAACTTGCTCTATCGATAACTTGGAAAGCGTAAGCTGCTTGGTTGTTCATCTAGTTTAGTGATTCCTAGCCTTTCAAATATGGCGACACATTTTAAAACAAGCAATTAGGAAGCGACCCATAACAAATAAAATATCTTATATATTCACTCACTTTTTGCCTACAACAAACTGGCATATACAGTAGATCACAAAAATGAGTACACCCCTCATAATTCTTTTTCAAATATTTAAGTATATCTCTTCATGGGACAATACTGAAAGAATGATTTTTTAACACAATGAAAAGTAGTCTGTCTGTAGCATATATAACAGAGTTAATTTATTTTCCTCTCAACTAACTCAAAATATAGCCATTAAAAGCTAAATCCCTGGCAACAAAAGTGAATACACTCCTTACGAAATTTCATTTTATCTCAAATCATTTTTTTTTTATGGACCCGGTCATTCCATCGAAAAAGCAACGACATAAATAAATTAAACAAGTAAATGAATAATACATAGCGGCAGAAAAAAAGACAACAAAATAGATATAGAATATACAAAATAAAATAAAGATCATGCAAAAGCAACAAGTTATAAACTAGGAAAAAATATATATATAAAAAAGGAACAAAAAATCTAACAACTACAACAATATGTTAATTACACGCCATACATATAAATCCCCTCCTTACATTTGCTGCGAGGCGCCACACATTCATTTTTCTCGCTTCACTATCCGGCATGCTTTAGAATCGATCTGTCACATCCACCATTTGAAAAGTGGAAATTTTCCCGAAATATAATGAATTTGTCACAGACATAACAAGTAAGACATTTGTATTTAATACAATTGAATAAATATATGTATGTACTTATTGATTTGTAAATATATGTATGTACTTATTGATTTGTAAATCGCCACTTGTTTTTATCTTCTCTCATCAAAACCGACTATATCTCATTCCTCGCATTGTGGTAGCCTTCTAAATCTCTAATGCATACCTATCCCACACAATGCTTCAAGCAAACTAGATATCAATTT
>NC_136483.1:114596698-114621698 GCF_053919585.1 Euprymna scolopes | reverse complement strand
TTGAAAGTCCGCCCGCGTGTTTGATTTCATATCCATAATATTCCACAGAAGACTTCCCAACACAATAATATTCAATAGAAGGCGTACTAACAAAATAATATTTTAAACAAGGCTTCCTAACACATAATATTCCATACAAGGCTTCCTAACACATAAAATTCTACAAAAGTCTTCCCAAAAAAATAATATTTAAAACAAAGCTTCCCAACACACAATATTCCGCAGAAGGCTTCCCAACAAAAAATATTCCACACAAGGCTTCCCAACTCAATATTTAACACAAGGTTTCCCAAAATCATATCAATAATATTCCACACAAGGCTTCCCAACACAATAATATTTTATACAAGGCCACCCAACACATAATATTCCACAAAAGGCTTCCCAACACAATATTTAACACAAGGCTTCCCAACATAATAATAATATTCCACACAATGCTTCCCAACGCATAATATTCCACACAAACCTTTCCAACAAAATACTATTCCACACAAGGCTTCCCAACAAAATAATATTTCAAACAAGGCGTCCCAGCACATAATATTCCACACAAGGCTTCCCAACACAATATTTCACACAAAGTTTTCCAACATCATATCCATAATATTCCACACAAGGCTTCCCAACACAATAGTATTTCACACAAGGCTCCACAACACAATAATATTTCACATAAGGCTTCCCAACACAATATTTCACACAAGGCTTCCCAACATCATATCCATAATATTCCACACAAGGCTTCCCAACACAATAGTATGTGTAGTGGGAACACGGGGGGGGGTATTTAAAATTCAGTTTTCCCTCATAAGTCCTGGAAACCTCATCGCCAGTTTTTGTGGCCCTAGGAAAAGGGTAATAAAGACGCGAACAACAGATTTAGGTAGAAAAAAAATGAATACAAAGATTGGGCTGGTGCATCTGCTACTAGTCTCTCGCTCCTAGCAAGGTTCAAAAGAGAGTCGCCAATCTGATAGGTCCTGAACTGTCGTCTAAGCTTCGGTCTCTGTCCCATCGACGAAATGTTACATCCCTCTGCCTGTTCTACAAGTATTTTAATGGTGAATGATGTGACTAACTGCAAGCACTTGTTCCCCCCCACGACGTTAACACCCTCGACAAACCCGACAGGCAGCTAAATCCCACCCCCACACAGTAGAGATCCCTAGATGTAAAAGAGCTTTCTACTCCAGTAGTTTCTTCCCCAGAACCGATAGACTTTGGAATTCCATTCCAGGTTCCTGCTTCCCCAACTGTACTGACATGCAGAAGTTCAAGTGTAACGTGAACCGGCATCTTGCTGCCCAAATCCCTACATAGTACCCCAGTAGCTGTTGCCCCCTACACCAAAGTGGCAATGTGCCTTGTTTGGGGTGAAAATGTAATAAAAAAAAGAAACTTTCTCGTATTATAAACTAATGACTATATACTTTGATAATAAAGTTGATGAATTTTGTAATAATGCGTAGACGATGCCATTAAAGTATCAGAAAACTGCATGACACAGAATACAAAGAGGCTGATTGCACTACGAAAGCATCGCCAAGATGAATAATACCGAAAGCAGCGAAACAGAATAAACACAGCGAGATCTAGGAAAACTCGTTTCCATTCACATTTCAGGGAATCCAACGTTAAAAGGAACCAACACATTGTAGCCTCAGTTGCAAAGCAGTAAAAAAAAAAAAAAAAAAAATAGAAAAGAACTTCAACTCGCCTATTTTTTGTTGTTGTTGCACAACTACATTTATTTCCTCACTCTCTCTTTACCGCTGAGACATCACTCACGTGATCGTCTATTCGAACGGTCTCTCTCCTTTTTATAGTTTTCTTTTTCCTTACCATGACGTCATCTCACTCACGGATCGGTATTTGCATATAGCCGTCTGCACTATGTTACAAGAAGACCACCGCCTTTTCTTACAGTGAGCAATCACTGATAATGTTTTGTGTGAGAATACCTAGTAAATAAGAAACGAAAAAGATTAATAATAAATAAAAATCCAAATTGTTATTTTTATTGATAATTCTGGCAATAAAACATTGTCGTGTTTGGCATTCGTCATTTTCTTTCATATAGATGCTCATCAATGGATATATCCGTGTTTATAAGTGGTAATAATAAGCGAAAATCATGAAAGCGTCACGAGTAAATTGAAATATTCAAAAACAGAAAACCACGAATCAGCAAGCAAAGCAACCAAGAATTGAATTATGGTTACCTCCCTTTGACAATTGGTGTCGCCAGTTTTGTTATTGTTATTATTTCTTTTCGTTTTATCTATTTCAAAAAGACTTTTGCTTTCTTTTGTATTTTGATGTATTTTGTTTCGATTCTTTTCTTTTTTGTTGAAATCTTATATATAGTAGAAGCCAACAAGAAAATCAATTTCAATACGTAGGCTTGATTTACATATATTCACGGCTTCCTTTGTTCTTCTTAAACAAACGGTGTCGATACAAAATAAGATCATAGTAAATAAACATCAGTGTTTATTTGTTGCGTAGGGTTTTGATTAGTTATTATTTGCAACGTTTTCTACATCGACATCCACAAACTTAAAAATAACTTCCAAGTACATAAATCGTATACTTTATTCCCCCCTCCATATATATATATATATATATATATATATATATATATATATATATATATATATATATATATATATATATATATATAATAAAAGTAAATTTGTATATATGTGTGTGTAATAGTATGAAAATATACTTATAACAAGCAAGCTATACATAAACTTTTGTTTTCGCGATAATATACGAGGTAGAACGATAAAATTGTCGCCCCCGGAAAGGCGACGTGATTCCATTTCCGTTTGATGAAAAATGTTTTTTTTTTTTTTTGCAGACCATTTACTAGTTGGCAAGTTGTATACAAATCTCAAGAGCGATAGGCGCCTTCTATCATGTCTAAAAGTGACACAATGTTAAATGAACAAGATTGGAGATGCGTCGCCGTACAACTCATGCTCTCTACCAATCCAAGTTATGAAAAATACAAATCCGGACGGTTCAACATGTGAGTGTGGGAAACAATGTTTCCGACCATGGTTATAATTTTTGTGTGGTTTCAAGTGAGAGCCAAATCATACCATCTCACATCTTCGAAGTCGGCTAGAAAGTCAACACGAAAGTGTGCCTGGATCTGCTGAAGAGTGTGGTGATCCTCTGGTGCAATCAGACAGCCGCTGCCAAACTCTGGGTCTAACAGCAGCACTCAGCGACAGTCCACAAGACTTGATTTCAGAAAGAGTGCTACGACTTTGTATTCTTCTCTCATTGAACCTGCTGAACCACTTCGTTTTGTTATACATCAAGAGCATCACCAACATGACCTCCCACTACACGAAAGCCAGCCTGATCGCACTCATCCGTCGAGTATTCGGCGAGCTTTCGCCGGCGGCTGTGGAAAAGGCATACTCCCAGTTCCGAACCCATATCGAGGTGGTGATTGAGGCTAAAGGCGGCTACATTGAATAGATGTCAACTCTACTACATAATCAAGTTACCTGAATTAATTTTTTCAATAAAAGTTTTAAAATGACGCTGTAGTGCTGTTTTCTTTAGGGCGACACTTTTATCGTTCTATTCTGTATTTATAACTATATTGTTCTTTCTCAACACACACACACACACACACACACACACACACACACACACACACACACATATATATATTTTAAATTTGTCTTTACATAAGCAGTAATTTGTTGCTACACAGTCATGAGCATATTTCGGTCTTCTAGTATTTAGTAACTAGAGACCTCTTCAGGCGGCAACGCTTATAATAATATTATAGTCAATAATTATATATATATATACATATATATATATATATATGTATGTGTGTGTGTGTGCAGATGACTGTCTGTGGTACCGGTATGTGTATGAAAGCGATAACCAGCCGCTATTTGCGTTTTTTGTCTGTTTCATTCATTTTTTTTTTTAATTGGATGTTTTATCTCTTAAAAATGTTTCCAAGATTATTACCACAGCTTCTTTGGACAGGTTTCTGAATCTTCTTTATTTTTTTGGATATTACTCCACCAGTTGATGAACCTAAATTTTTCTCTATTTACATTACAAGATATATATGAGAAGAATCTGTTTTAATCGTAATTTTCCTTGATATTCTATTCAAGATACAGATTAAAAAACAAAACAACAACCATAAATTCGATGTCTTGCTTTGGTCAACAATTATTAGAAAATAACATAATTCTTAATATATACATGAATATATATATGTCTACACCTTTAAGAACTGGGGTCTTATTGTTGAGCATTTTACATTCAAATGAAATAAGTCGGTAACTTAAGCCCACGTGCGCAGATCGTGATGTTAAAATAAAATGATCACTCTCGGCTTTCTTGAATGACATTTACACTTTATATAAACGGTTAATGTTGGGCGAGTGGTTTGTTCTTTGCCAATGGAGACAGATCGCTTCGTGGGTGGGTTCGAATCTCCCGACCAGGAGGTAATTGTGACTCTCTACACTGATGATTTCCGAAAAGATTAAACACTGGTGCCTGTGATATTCAAAAAACCGTAGTAATCACACACACACACACACACACACACACACATATATATACTTTTTAAATGAAAGCTTTTGCGTGTTTCTATTTATTATTTATTTGTTCACTTTACTATTTCGTTTACTTCTACTTTGTTTTCTTTTTACTGTTTCTTGTTACTTTTTTTTTTTTTTTTTTTTTTTTACAAAGGCATCACCACATTATCAAGGCCCAGAGGCCACTCAAGGATAAGGGTTAAAGAGTGTACAGTAGAAATTGGTCAATATAGTAATCATTAGTAATGAAAATTTGGTAAATTTAATAACTTATATGGAACGGCTCATCAAGAACTTATTTACTTTAGACTTGAACACAACCATATTGTAGTCAGCCGGAAAGCAGGAAAACGGAAGACAATTCCACAGGCGTGCAGTTCTAAGAAAGAAGCTTTGTTCATGGAATCTACGTTTAGGTTTAGCCACAGATAAAGAGTGGGGGAAATTATTGATAGTGTTTACAGCTAGACGAGTGTTTCTTGTGAAAGTTTGGCGAGGGGGGACCAAAGATTGAAGCTCAGTTGAACACTTTCCATGAAAATAACGATACATCAGAGACAAACTCGCAACATCTCTTCTGTGAGATAGAGGTTGCAAGGAGGAGAAAAGGACATCTCCAACGAGGCTACGAAGTCTATTTTGAACTCTATCAAGGCAGGACAAGTCCTTTCTAGCAGCTCCTGCCCAGATGTGGCAACAGTATTCCATCCTTGGACGTACCTGGCTCTTATATAGGTAGAGAATAGCATCAGCAGTGAGATATCTACTGGATCGATAGAAAGATCCCACCATTTTTCCAGCGGCCTTGGCAACAGATTTGATATACGTGTTCCATTTAAGATCAGGAGTAATGGTCAAGCCCAGAAGCTTGTCAAAACTTGAGGCCTCCTGAAGACGAGAGCCATTCATTTCAATTGATGACAAATGTGGATTAGAATGTTGATGATGTAAAGAGAGAAGCTTGGTTTTAGATGCATTAAAAGTAACCAGCCACTCCTTTCCCCATTGTACTACGTGCTCAAGATCAGAGGAGAGAGAATTGGAGAGAACTTGGTCGTTTACTGTCTTAGATGTGGTACCATAAATGGTAGTGTCGTCAGCATAAATGTCTACAAATGATGTAAGGATATGATTTGGAAGATCATTAATGTAGATCAGGAAAAGAGTTGGGCCCAGGATGGATCCCTGAGGGACACCGGCATTAATACTGTGAGCTTCTGATTTTTGCCCCTCAACTACTACTCTTATGAACCTATCAGAAAGAAATGATTTAATAATTGAGAAGACTTTTCCAGCTATACCATAGCTAGCGATCTTATGAAGTAAACCTTTATGCCATACCCTATCAAAGGCTTTAGATATGTCAAGAGCAATTGCTCTAGAAAGATTGCCACCGTCGAGAGATTTGCTAATCCTATGCGATATAACTGTAATGACATCTGCTGTAGATCTAGCAGAACGGAAACCATATTGAGTGTCACTAAGAAGGTTATTTTTGTTGAGATGTTTGATTACTTCTGTATTTAACACAGATTCTAGCAACTTACTCATGACGCACAGGAGACTTATTGGCCTGTACTGAGAGGGGGATGAGCGATCACCTGAATTCTTAAATACAGGGCATACTGATGAGATTTTCCAGGGAGATGGGAAACTATTCTCCTTAAGACAACGTTTAAACAGTTTTGTAAGTATGGGCGCTAATTCAGGTTGAAGTTTTTTGAGTACTATAATTGGAATACCATCAGGGCCAGTTGCTTTACTGGAATCAAGGTTTTAGATTAGCTTGGCAACATCACGTACAGATATACGTATATCACATAGCGTGTTTTCTGATACAGGAGGAAATATTGGGGGTTGGCGGTCTTGGTCGCAAAGGGTAGAATTTGCTGCAAAGTTCTTGACAAAGAGTTTGGCTTTGTCTGATGCTGACGAGATTACCTCAGGTCCATTGATAATAGTAGGGATGGAGCACACGCTTCTGTTCAGGATTCTGTTTGCTATTTGCCAAAACTGGTGGGAACCAAGCCGCTGCTCAGCTACTTTGGACTTAACAGATTGAGCATACAACTCTCTTGCGTTCCTTATTACTTTCTTACAATGGTTGCTGGCAGTCCTGAAAACGGCTTTAGTTTCCATACATCTATTACGTTTGAAGCAGTGGAAAAAGTGATTTCTGTGCGCAATGGCAGCAGCACATTCTGGAGAGAACCATGGCTGGCTGTTAGGTTTTTTCTGAAACTTTTTAGAGGGTATGAAATGGTCAATACCTACAATTAACCATTCAGTTAGGTCTAATACTATAGAGGACACATCCTTTTTAAACATGGAATGCAGAGGTAGATCAGATATAAATGTACGGAAGCTATCCCAGTCAGCCTTAGTGTATCGATATACTGTACGATGAAGAGGTACATCTGGGGACTTATTACATTTCATTTTTATCTTAATTGATACAACAGAGTGGTCGGAAGATCCAAGAGGCGACAGAACAGAAACTGAACATAGTTCAGGGCAAGTTGTGAGAAAAAGGTCTAGTAGGCTCGCATACTGGCCATCATTATCGGGCAAACGGGTAGGTTCCTGAACAATCTGAGTGAGGTCATAGGCAATGGAGAAATCATGACAGAACCTCCCCTCATCATCGGTCTTGTTTGAGTGGGTCAACCATTCAACGTTGTGAACATTGAAGTCTCCACATAGGTGAATGTTAGCTGAAGGATAAGTAGAAAGGACTTGGTCAATTTTCTCAGATATGCTTTGAAAGATAGTAACTCCACTGTTGTGGGGGCGATAGAGAGTAAATATAAATGCAGTAGTGTGAGCTAAAGCAACCCGGAAGCACATATAGGGTAAGTTAGGATCTTCCCTGGAGATGTCCCTCCCACATGGAAAGCTATCTTTAATATAGGCACATATTCCATGCCCATGGCGATCTTGGGGGTCAGATTTAGAAGTTAAGTTAGAGTATCCTGAAATTGCAAACTCATCTAGGGAAATAGCCTGTCCAATGCCAGTTTCACTTAAAAATAAAAGGTCTGGTTTAGTCTCCTGTAATTGGGTTTCAACCTCTGGAAGGTTAGAACGAAGACCCCTGATGTTGGAGAAGGAGACATGGTAGTAGGGGTCTACGTTGGAAGTTGGGGAACCGGGTTTAATCGTGTATTTTTTCTTGAAACTTGTCATGATGAAATTTTGGAATTTGTGGACTAGGTCGACAGATTTACTTAGAGCAGGACAGAGAGGGGAAATTAAGAGAGAAAAAGAAACGAAGAATTTTTTTTTTATTTTTTATTTGTAGTTAATGATAAGGTAAAGCCGTAACAATTACCCACTAGTATGGCATCGAGAGGCCCCACCAGAAGCTACTGCATGGTCCAGAATCCATTCACCAAATGGCAATACAGCAGCCCCAGTACTTTGCACCTGCTGATAGGACAGCCTCCTTAGTGGTTAATCCAAGGTTCGGGTCCCTGACTATCAGGCGGATAACGTCAGCCCAGACAAAACGTTTACCTCCAGCACCCTTACTAGTGACATGGCTACAAGGATAGACATAGAAACAGAAAATTTCCGCCATCTCAGCCAACTGTTCGCAAAAATACTGCCAACCTAGAAAACAGCTTTTTCTTCTCCCTTTGTCCGAAAAATCACTCATTTAAAAAATGAAGACTGAGGGACAAATAAGAAGAAGCGAGAGTAACAGGAGCTGCCGATAACGCATCCACAATGCGTTTTCTACTCTCCATTAAAAAAAAAAAAAAAAAAAAAAAACTATTAAGTATTGTACTTAAGTCCAACGGACGTGTTTAAGGGAAAGTATGGTGATAGATTCCCCTGACACGAACTAAAAATGAGTATAATTCGTAATTTTTGCTATCAACTCGGTGGATAAATAAACATATGTACGAGGAAAAAAAAAGGCTAGCATTTAATAAAACAGAAATACACAAATTAAATACTGAAATAAAATGGAGTTGTTAATATTTTAAATCTAAAATAAAAAGCATGATTGAAATCACTTATCTCAACAAAAACAATTCCGTCTCCAAATTGCAAACTGTGTTGAAAGAACTTCAGTTAGTAGCGTTCAAAACATTTTTTTTTTGAAATTAGCCGTTAATAGAAAATCGTGATTTTATTCTGAACTTAAGCTAGTAACGTTTTAAGAAGCTTACGATATAAAAGAAAAGGCTGATGGGGGGGGGGGGGTTCTTCCGAAAGTAAGTTGGTGCCGTTATAAGTAATTTCGAGATAAGATGGAAGCCGGTATTGGACTAGAAAAAAAGCTAGCATTTAATAAAACAGAAATACACAAATTAAATACTGAAATAAAATGGAGTTGTTAATATTTTAAATCTAAAATAAAAAGCATGATTGAAATCACTTATCTCAACAAAAACAATTCCGTCTCCAAATTGCAAACTGTGTTGAAAGAACTTCAGTTAGTAGCGTTCAAAACATTTTTTTTTTTGAAATTAGCCGTTAATAGAAAATCGTGATTTTATTCTGAACTTAAGCTAGTAACGTTTTAAGAAGCTTACGATATAAAAGAAAAGGCTGATGGGGGGGGGGTTCTTCCGAAAGTAAGTTGGTGCCGTTATAAGTAATTTCGAGATAAGATGGAAGCCGGTATTGGACTAGAAAAAAAGCTAGCATTTAATAAAACAGAAATACACAAATTAAATACTGAAATAAAATGGAGTTGTTAATATTTTAAATCTAAAATAAAAAGCATGATTGAAATCACTTATCTCAACAAAAACAATTCCGTCTCCAAATTGCAAACTGTGTTGAAAGAACTTCAGTTAGTAGCGTTCAAAACATTTTTTTTTTGAAATTAGCCGTTAATAGAAAATCGTGATTTTATTCTGAACTTAAGCTAGTAACGTTTTAAGAAGCTTACGATATAAAAGAAAAGGCTGATGGGGGGGGTTCTTCCGAAAGTAAGTTGGTGCCGTTATAAGTAATTTCGAGATAAGATGGAAGCCGGTATTGGACTAGAAAAAAAGCTAGCATTTAATAAAACAGAAATACACAAATTAAATACTGAAATAAAATGGAGTTGTTAATATTTTAAATCTAAAATAAAAAGCATGATTGAAATCACTTATCTCAACAAAAACAATTCCGTCTCCAAATTGCAAACTGTGTTGAAAGAACTTCAGTTAGTAGCGTTCAAAACATTTTTTTTTTGAAATTAGCCGTTAATAGAAAATCGTGATTTTATTCTGAACTTAAGCTAGTAACGTTTTAAGAAGCTTACGATATAAAAGAAAAGGCTGATGGGGGGGGGGGTTCTTCCGAAAGTAAGTTGGTGCCGTTATAAGTAATTTCGAGATAAGATGGAAGCCGGTATTGGACTAGAAAAAAAGCTAGCATTTAATAAAACAGAAATACACAAATTAAATACTGAAATAAAATGGAGTTGTTAATATTTTAAATCTAAAATAAAAAGCATGATTGAAATCACTTATCTCAACAAAAACAATTCCGTCTCCAAATTGCAAACTGTGTTGAAAGAACTTCAGTTAGTAGCGTTCAAAACATTTTTTTTTTTGAAATTAGCCGTTAATAGAAAATCGTGATTTTATTCTGAACTTAAGCTAGTAACGTTTTAAGAAGCTTACGATATAAAAGAAAAGGCTGATGGGGGGGGTTCTTCCGAAAGTAAGTTGGTGCCGTTATAAGTAATTTCGAGATAAGATGGAAGCCGGTATTGGACTAGAAAAAAAGCTAGCATTTAATAAAACAGAAATACACAAATTAAATACTGAAATAAAATGGAGTTGTTAATATTTTAAATCTAAAATAAAAAGCATGATTGAAATCACTTATCTCAACAAAAACAATTCCGTCTCCAAATTGCAAACTGTGTTGAAAGAACTTCAGTTAGTAGCGTTCAAAACATTTTTTTTTTTGAAATTAGCCGTTAATAGAAAATCGTGATTTTATTCTGAACTTAAGCTAGTAACGTTTTAAGAAGTTTTACAACTAAGGGCACTTTTAAGTGCCTGTGTTCTTACATATATAGGTGTGTGTATGCTCTTACATATCTTACGTGCAGTTCACTGTTATATGTTTGTGTGGGTGTGTGTTCTTATCCTTACGCCGTTTCTAGCCTTGAGAGTCTTCGAGACGTGTATGCGCCATGTATAATGCGTACATACCTGGTTGCCTTGGCCAGCGGATGATGCCTTCTTGGACGCTGGTCTCCATCTCGTAGGGAGGGGTTAATGCAGACAGATGCATCGATAAACAAGATGGATTTGAAGCCTCAATCTTTTATTTCAAGGCAAGCCTATCATAATAATGGTTGTCGGGAGAGACCTGAAATCTCCGATCTGCATTCCTTTGGCTTTTAAGGCGAGCCAAACTCAGGCATGAGCAGACATGAGCGCCACTAGCAGCACATGCTGGACGGTCACTTCCAAACCGCCTACGCCCTGCACGTCTCCCCGCAGTTGACACAAGCTAGTTATCGCAACATAGGATTATTTTAATGACGCTCATATCTGTATTAGCCTTAGTTGACAGTTTGTTTGTCGTTTTAGGCTACAGCCAGCCTTTTTGTTATCGAGATACACACTGAATATATATGTGTTTCTACGTATGTATGAATATATATATATATATATATATATATATATGTGTGTGTGTGTGTGTGTGTATGTGTTTCATTTTAAAAGATTATTACACGTGTTTCAAATTTGTCTCTCTTAAGATATTATTGTGATAAAATATTATAGTTTCGAAAACCTTGTGATTTTATATAAAAACATTGCAGGTCTGAAATAATATTGTAGCTGTGAAAAAAATCTGGGCGCCATCCTCTTATAAAAACTTTAGCGAACATCCGTCAGTGATTAGGGGCGGGGTTATATATATATATATATATGCATATATATATATATATCGAATTGGCATATTTAGGTAGCATTTTTCATTCAAGAAGACTTTATTAAATAAAATGGAGATACTTTATGATTTTCTTTTTTATTTTTTCGATTTTCCGTAAAATTTTGCTATGTAAAAATCGAAAATATTAATAAAATTTCTCAGTTATAACGAGCGTTTTCGATTCGACTGCGAATCATCTTCAGGTGAAATTCATGGAGTTGATGAGGTGAAAGTGAATGTGAGCGAAAATGGAAATTACTGTCAATCGCAAGCAACATCCAAACAAACTGTAAATCGGGTACCTTCAGTTTCTCCGAAAAGACCGGCCCAAACCACTCGAGTGAGCTCGTGACATGCAAGCAAACTTGCTCAGTTTGTAAGAGAAAGAAAGAGATTAGGAACAGGGAATAGGGGAACGGTGTTCAATGCCTCAGTCAGAAAACAAGGCCAAACACAGGGTGGCTTTTGTGAGTCGCTGATATTTTACTTCTGTGCCTGAGTAATAGATAAAGGAATAGTGGAAGCCAGCGATAGGCAGAGCCTACTTACTCCTTAAGCAATTTAGGTTTGTAAACCGGGGAATTTGTTCGAATCATCGGGTCTACTTTCCACCAGTTTTAATATCAAGGTTTTTCCTTCTCCTAGATGGATGGCCTGACAAGAGCTATAGGTCTTTCACACCGAAAGGGGTAATCATGCGCCTGGTTTCTACACCAGGTATTTCCGTCCCCCCGCCCGACATAGATAAAAACATTGGGTATCTTACTTTAAAGTTTTGTTCTATTCTAAATAAATAAGCGTAGAATTGGATATAAATTCCCCTCTAACATTAAGAAAAAATTGTGTATCTATTAAGTATTGTGAGGGAACTAATCTGTTTTAGTAATTAATTTGTTTTAAAATAAATGAATAGGATATTAATAATGAGTACCTGGATATGTAATAAAGTACAAAGCAAATAAACGAAAGAAATGGTGGGCTTATATTTACATGTAGAGGTTTCGAACCTTATGCCACATTCAGCTTTCATGTCATGTAAAATACAAACTCGAAGATTAATACATGAATAAAATATATGATTAACAACACGAAAAATGATAACGTTTGAATGTTTTGTGTATAACGGTCATCGTGAAAAGATAGAAATGCTAAAATATTTCTGGTTGGGCATAGAAAAACCGCAAACTGTTTTATTCAAGCAATCGTGATTTTTCGACGGGTTCTGTTAGTTCTTATAAAATCGTCTTACGGATTTCCTGAGAAAATAAAGTTCGAAAATTACTTTTATTTATTTATTTTTTTTTACTCTTTCAATGGCGCCAGTCGTAATGGATATCACCATTAGCCTAATTCCCAAGAATTTCCATTTCGCTGTGAAGATAAGAAATTTATATAGTGCCCCCAGCTCGCGTTACCTCACTCTCTACCGTATTTTTGCAACCACATCTGTTCAAATCAGCATCAATAGTCTTGCTAAATTCCATCTCATTAGCCCATGTTCTTGGCGGTCCAACAGATTTGGAATTAGAGTTTTTTTTTGTAATTCTTCGCAAGGCAGGTAGTTTTTATTCAGGTATGCTGTGTGGATAGCAACGCTCATAATGAGAACATGTAATAAATCTGTGTTACTTAGCCTTTATCATGTTATTTTGTTTTATTTAATAAGAATTTTTTGCTACGGCCATCATGACAATTTCATAACCCTATAGATCTACTAGTGCAGCATTATATCTATTAACAAATATGGCCGCGGACACCAATAAAGTGTTGTTGACACGTTAGTAGTAGCAGTGGCGAAGCAACAGTTGTAATACTTTATCTCTTCCTATAAGGTCAGAAATGCGTAGCAGTCAACATTATATGACTGTGGCTCTTCATGCACGTGTTGCAACAGCGCATATTCGTTTTGACTTTAATATTTGATTCGATGTTTTAAAAATTGCGTTTCGAATACAGAGTATAAATCTTCTTCCTACCGATATTTGACAAAAAGAGAGAGAGAGAGAGAGAGAGAGAGAGAGAGAGAGAGAGAGAGAGAGAGAGAGAGAGAGAGAGTGTGTATATATGTGTGTATGTGTGTGTGAGAGAAAGAGAAACAGAGAGAGAGAGAGAGAGAGAGAGAGAGAGAGAGAGAGAGAGAGAGAGAGGGGGGGGAGTTCTTCGAAATACGGTTGCTTTCTTCGCAGACGAAAATTGAAGAAAACATCTATAACCATGCTTACTATTTCGCCTTCGTTTTCTAACGCTACCTCATTTGACACGTTGACTCAATTTCTAATCGTACTTCCAAAACGATCATTTCCTTCCTACGTAATCTAATTTTGTAGCACAAATTTCCTTATGTGTGTGCATATACCACAACGAGGAAACAAATATTCAAACATCAAAACTTACTTAATACTGAAATGTTATTTATTTGGCAAATTACAAAGTGAAATGACCAAAAAGTCCTCCGCACAACAATCAGAAAATTTATATTTTCATGGTACTTTTAAGCTTATTTACTGATCGCTTGCATCTTTTCTGGCACTGTTTTAATTTATATCTTGATAGTCTTTTTAGTTACGAGTTGTTGTTACGCATTTGCTTTTGGTGAAATTTTTGCGTGATGAATTTTTAAATCTATTAAATCCAAATGTGTTCAATAGGATTCGCTCTATGATATTAGTTCATCTATTTCAGTACTTCAGATTCATTTTAGTATCTGAACAGCTTTAAGATATGATTTAGATGAATCCATGACCAATCAAATTCAGTCAGATGCAATAAAAGCTTGTCATAGATGTTCTCGTCCACAACAACGTCGATTTCGACATCGTTTCCAGAAAGGCGATTTTCACATTATTTCAATGGGAGTGCAATGCATATAGAATGTAATCGTTTTCGAGAATTCTCCAGATGTACAAACAATGAATTTGAGTGAAAAATTCAAATTTCCGTGGCGAATACCATATTTTCAGTCACCAATTTCTCAAGTGTTTGTGTTCTCTGGTAAATCTAAATTATTTCTGAATGTTTGCAAACCTCAACAATGCTTATTAGAGTTTAGATGTCACTTTAAGCATTGTTACGCATGCTTTTCGCTGATTGTAGAAATCTGGAAATCTGTTGCGTTGTTGCTTCTCATTTTTCTGCTGCACGCCATATTTTTTGCTGCCTCATTTCAGTCTCCAGATTGTTTTGTGATACATAACTCGTATGTTGGTTCTGTTTCATATTTATTTAATTTTCTCTTCGAAAATTCAGCCAAAGCTGCAACGTCACATCGTCTATTTACACACAGGCTCCTTCAATCTTTGACAGACTATGAATACTCACGTAGTGGTGCCTGCGCTTGAAATTTTTGTGGCAGGAGGTGCGCAATCTACAACCACACTTCTCCTAAATCAACATTGTTAAATACCAGTGGCAAGTAAAGTGTATGTATAGGACGACTGGAAACAAATGCCGAGATAAGCGGGGAGCGCCTAGAATTCCCAAATGATCAGCCATATGGTACTAACCAGGCTCAACATTGCTTAACTTCGGTGTGCCAACTCGATTATACTGTAGATCATCCATTTAATTGTACACAAAATCACTAGGGGTGACTATTTTTACGTCCGTGTTCATATGAATCCGATAAAGAGGCTCTTGGACCACCCTTCTCGCAGAGCCACGCGACTTAAACAGTGCCGATTCAGGAGAGGTGTGGTTGGGAATTTCGCGATGTTTGCCTCACAATTTATCGCACAGCTACTCTTACAGGGAGTATCCATTATATTTCGAGACTGAACGGGGACTTCTACTTCCACTCCTGCTACACTAACTACTCTAACTTAAATTCTTTCGTTTTAAGAGTTCTCGATGCTTTATTATTTTTAGCACAAATGTAAATTTTCAAACCGAATTCGTGTATTTTTTTTATATTCATTTTATTTTGTTCACTTGAAAGTTTTGAATAAAATGCACTCAATCACTACCACAACTGAACATTTTTTTCGTTTCTTCTCGCGTGTGCGTAACATCAAACACATCTATGTTTATGAGTAATGTTTATATTCAACAGCTTTCTTTTTCTGAACTTATTACAACGAAACCGCCATCATATAGAAGACAACATGGCGGTTTTTAAATACAGTGTCAATAAATTCCTGCCATAATTTTGTTCATCATATTCATCATTTAAAACCCTCTCATAATATTCTTTGTCATTTAATTAACAATCTATTTATTTCATTAACTCGTTGAGTTGCTTGATAAGTGACGATTTAGAGTGTTTTATTTTCAGAATTTAAATAAATAGCTACCATTTAAAAGTCTAATAAAGAAACAGAAGGCATTATTGTTCTTTTTTTTTTTAAATAAAGTGTCTCATAAAAACACGCAAATAAGAACAATGATCATATTTTATCATTTATAATCTAAATTCGGTTTAGCAAGCTTATATACAGGCGTATTGATCATTGTTGTATATTGTGTCGGTCGTGTTACTGCGAGATTTGATAGGATCAAGGGAGTGATAAATCTCATTTTAAGTTATTATTTTCCGGTAGATAAATTATGGGTTTATTGTTGCTTGGAATCTTTCCATTTTTGTCTTCGTTTACCGATAGATCACCGCTTATCAAGGAGCGAGAGCATTAGATAATATTTAAAATGATTGCTGGTTGAACGTCGTCGTCACGACAAGATTAGAAACACTATGTAGAGTGAGTAGAGAATTAATTAAGAAGACTTGACTTTTCATGAGGACGGCTCGACAAGTATTTGTTTACATCAGACTTGCAGAAGAGCATGCTGTAATCGTTAATGCCAAAAGCTTGTAGTGTTCTGTGGAGTCTGAATGACCACAAGTCTCCCTGGATTTTCTAGTGTTGCTTATACCCCCCTTCCAAAGAGGAGGTATAATGTATCACCAATAAAATAAATGTTTGATATTGAATGCAAACCAGCACACTATAACAGCACAATTTAATCAGATCTCGTAGTCCGCTCATCTTGTGACTATGGCATCTGAAATTAGTTTCACAACACTATTAAAAAAATGACGAGAGAAGGGCCATTTATAAAACTGTTTATATCGTCTTCCTTTCTCTATCAACGATAAGAGAATATATTTTGGGTCCCAGACATCTCGGTTAAATTTTTCCCGTTCAGTCAGCCATAATCGAATAAAGTTATTAAGCAATTTTCATTTTATTCCTAGTTAGAATCTCATATAGTGGGGATCGAACTTCAATAGTAAAAAAGATTGCTATTTAAAACTAATTAACATAACAATTTTATCCGTTGTGTCAGGTGATCTTTATGTACGAGGTGAAAAAATTATATAATAATAATAATAATAATAATAATAATAATAATAATAATAATAATAATAATAATATTTATTCATCTATAAATCTCACCTGCTTGTTTAAATATATGTATGTATGTATGTATGTATGTATGTATGTACGTTTGCCTAAAAGTTCCGACAGAGACGACGGATTTTCACAGGATCCGTATCCTTTTAAAGCTCGACCCTTCCGACGACAATTATCGAAAAATTGACTAAAAATTAATTCCTTCATCCTTAACTGGGCACTTTTTTCCAAGGAGGAATCACTTTTTCCGCCGATATTCTCGAAAGTCATCCCCTCTTTTCAATTGCCTAGCCTTAATTTAAACATTCGTCACTTCCGGTTTAACGATAGACGTAATGGCAAAGACGTTTTTTTTTTCACATTCTTTTGTTCGTTCACGGTACGGGTTCGAACCTATTTGCCTACTACCACCATTTTTTTTAAAATCAAAACACTCGGGAAACGCCGGATACTTAAGCTAGGTTTTAATATAAGTTTGATCTGCATGGCCGAATAAAGTTGTGAAAATTCAATCTTGTACCTTATGCTGTAAGAAAGCTAAAAGCTTATAACGTTGCCAAAGTCAAGGCTTTCTTGGGATTGGCAAGTTACGAATAGGTAGAGAATTTCATCTGGAGTTACGTACGAAAGAATGATTTAACCATTTTTTCTAGCAACCTTAGTAACGGGCAGGATATACGTCTTCCGTTTTTGATTTGGAACGAAAGTCAGTCATAAGAACTTATAAAAACAAGGGTGTTCGTCAAAGAATGAACCATTAATTCTTTGAAATTCTTACATAGTTTTCATAATCTAAGTATGGTTTTTACTGTTTTGAAGTATGTTTGAATTGGACTATTAAAAGTATAAAAGTGTCCAACTACAATTATTTATGACAATGGCTATGACAAGAGAATATTCTTTTCATTATTTTGACTCTCAAGTATATATTAGTTAATATCTTATATGTTTTTATATAGAGTGATGTGGCTTTTGGTTGATTAACTGTGTGTGTGAGTTTACGTATCTGGGCAACAACATAGTTTCCACAGAGAGAGATATCGAAATTCGCATCTAGCAAGCATGGGCCGCATTGGATGGACTGTGTTCAGTATGGACTTCGGGACTAACTAACAAACTGAAAAGGCAGTTCTTCGGGGCAGTGGTAGAGTCTGTCCTTGTTTACGGTGCTACAAACTGGACACTCACCAAAAGATTGGAAAGAAAACGAGACCGCACATACACCCGTATGCTACGAACAGTATTGGCAAAATCATCGCACGAAGCAGCAACTTTATGGCAACCTACCTGCCATATCTAATACCATCAGAGAAAGACGCCTACGATTTGCTCGTCATTGTCTGAGGAGCAAGCATGAAATTGGTGAGTGCTGTATTGCTATGGAGTCCACAACACGGACGCGCAAGTAAAGGACGACATAGATCCACGTACATCCAGCAAATAGCACACGATGCCAACTGTGAATCTGAAGATCTGAGGCAGCAGATGGAAGACAGGAAACTCTGGAGAGGAAGAGTCACATTGGTCAGGGCAAGGAGCCCATCATGATGATGATGAACTGTGTCGGATATATACGCGAAAGTATAAAAAATGATAAGAATATTCTCTTGTCACAGCCCTAATTATGACAATGTCCCAACACGAAAACCTCAACTAGTACTCAGTAATAGTTTAGCTATATCTACAATTTAGATATCGAATTAATGATCTGATTTCAGTGCATACTTTTGTAGACATTCTGTCGACACAAACGTGTGCATGTAGACGTGTGCAAATGATGACGTGGTATAGAAGTCTGGAATAAAAGAAAGTGTACAGTCATTGTATTCAAAATGGCTTCTTTCATTTCAATATGGCGTTTATCCACTGGGATGAAAACCAGTGAAGAGTTACGTTGAATATTCACATGATTAATGTCCAACGGCAGTTATTATTCTGGCGAGAAAATTCTGACTATAAATCGTCGATATTATCAATGCCCTCTTCGTGTTGATGTATTTTGATTTGTCTTCACTTGCTGACCGGTGAAACTGGCGCTGAACCATGAAAGGTCCCGAAAACATGAGCCATCTTTTGTACTGCAGACAGACACAAAGATGGCGAAAAGGAAGATCATATGTCCAATTTGCGGTAAGACTTGGCCAATGAAAATATCGCCTCAAAGCGGCCATATTGCTTCTGGGCTAATCTGTTCCAATTATTCGTCCTTATCATTTTTTTCTTTCTTTTCTTCTAAATATCCTATTTTATTTTATTTTTTTAATTTCGGCTTTATTTGCACTGCATTTTTTTATTCTGTCGCTTTCTTTTTTATATTCATATATTTGCTCTGTATATTTCTTTCATGAATTCTTTTTCTTTCTTTTTTCTTTGCGCATTCTCTGCCCATATGTACTCATTCCATTAATGGTCAAATTAGATAAAAAGTCGTTTTACATGTAAAAAGTATCCACCTCTCCAAAGCAATCTAGAATACAACTAAAAATTTCCATAGTCTAAAAGTATTCCTCGTTCTTTAACTGAGTACAGAACATATACTACAATTTGGATTATTTAACACTGATCTGCAGCTAATATTTCTGAATCTTTTAAAATCTAGTGTGAAGCATCATTATGCAGATTACTTTCTTCCCATGGTATTCGTCCATGGTTTCCACCAATAGTATAGAGAAACAACTATATTTGCACTTTATTGCTATTAAATACTTGAATGAAAAAAAATATATAAACATTATCAAATTTACTCGAACATATAAATATAATAATAAATAATAATGCAATGGAGTAACGGTGGTTAAGTGGTTACCGACGCGGACTGATAACCTGTGTGTTCCTTGTTCGAATCCAGTTCGTGCACAGAGACACTTTTATTAACCTCACATTGATTTGAACAGGAGGAAATAGAATGTCATGAGGTTTTATTGCAGTTTCACGCTGTCACCAATCACCAGTGAGATCGACAAATGGCTTTATCCTATAGAATATCGAGACTTTTGCCTCAAATCTACGATGCTGTTATTATTTTGAAAAATTTGCTTACTTATTTGCTTTAATATGTTTTGATGATTTAAAGCAATCCTGTAAATCATGTCGCAAATAATGAAGGTAAAGTATTATAGTTATTTACAGCTGTTTCAAGGAAGAGTTTATTTTGATTCATCTTATGAACTGTAATTATTTTTAAACGCTAGACTATCTTCAAAGTAAAATGTCCGTAAGTGATCAACAGAAACACAATCGACAACAATATCCTCCAAAAGCTACAACCCCCCCACAAGAGTAGATTTATTGTCAAATAACTCAGTGAAACTATTAATATTTGAAAATTACGCTTACACCGCAATACACATTATCAATATCCAAGAGTCACAATTTCATTTTTCAGAAGAAGCTTAGCCATACAAAGGAAATACATCAAGCGCAAAGGAGGTAAATGTCATTTTTAAACATTTGTATTAGAACGTATATTTTTACATGAGCAAATATTTCTCATATAAATCATTCATAAATCAACGTATATTGCTGTATATAATTTATCTTCGAACTATACGTATGTATGGACGTAACAATCATCTATAATATAAATCTCACATGTCTGTTTAAATGTATGTATGTATGTCTGTATGTTTGTATGTTTGCATGTCTCGCATAAATTTTCGACAGAGGCGACGGATTTTCAGGAGATCGATATCATTTTGAAGCTCGACCCTTAGGACCACAAATATCGAACAATTGGCCCAAAACATTAATTCCTTCGCCTTCAACTGGGCACTTTTCTAGAGAAGGGTCGTTTTTTTTTTCGCCGATATTTTCGAAAGTCATCTCCTCTTTTAGATTGTCTAGCCTTAATTTAAACTTAAGTCACTTCCGGTTTAGCAATGGGCGCAACAGCTAACGTGTCACGTTTTTCTTTTTTTCACTTTCTTTTCCTCCTTCGTGGTACGGTTTTCTTTTTTTTTTGGCGCTCGCAATTTTCATGTTTTTGTTTTTTTTACTCAACCAGCACCCTTACACACACCTCCACTTACTTTTCCGCCTTCGCGTCACAGATTCGAGCCTGCCTACTACAACTTTTTTTTTGCTCAACACACACCTCCAAATACCCGGGCAACGCCGGGCATCCAGGCTAGTATATTTATAAATACGTATACGCATAAAGCATTATATACTAGCTGACTCTACTAGGTCGTTATCGGTTCGCGAATGATGAAACAGTTTTCTCTCCATTTTCTTACGAGATGTTTACATCTATTTAGACTTCTAAACACCCAACGTTATCAGTATCTATCTATCTATCTATCTATCTATCTAAAAGTGACCTTGTCTGTCTGTCTGTTTGTCTGTCTGAAAAACAGTGCCTACCAAATTACTCTTTCAATTTTAGATCTACAGACTTAAAACTAAATATATAGGGGATTTGAACCTGTTGACCAAATTCCATTTGGTTCTTAGCCAGTAAAAATACCTGTCAAGAGACCAAAAATTAAAACAAAATTGGAAATTAGTAGGTGTAAGTCAACTTAACGTGTTATTTCTACGCATGTGCAAATATACATCTATATCTTTAACAACGTAAGTTTTTATATGCGTATGAACTTAGATCAGATGATAGCAAATAAGAATGTAGAGCTACATGTTTCGGTTTCGATTCTAGCTGATGACACGCGAGTCATATATTTTTTTAAAATTTTGAAATCACTACTATATATTGGGAACAATATAAATGATCCATTGGCTCTATGATAACAAAAACTAAACCTGCATCAATCCAAATATATTTAAGCGTATTTTATGACCGGGCAATGCGGGGTGGCCTGCTAGTGATTTATATGTTTTCCATTCATGAAATGAAAAATGTGTATACAAAAGAGTATATAATTTATTGATAGGTCACTCTTCAATCCGATTTTTATTTTCATATAAATAATCATTTTATTTAGTGCAACTCTTTACTCATTCGAAAGATGGATTACGAAGCAAAGACAGCAAGGATGCGAAACATGTACAGAGCGCAAACAATAAGATGACTATGACCTGCACAGTGTCTGAGAATGCAAGCATTACTGGTTAATCAGCGTAAGCAGCATAGGATATTTAGTGAACTCCTATACATGGTAAATAAAAGTAAACTATATGAATAATTACAATAACAAAATGCGAGCATGAAAACTAATATGGTTAAGCTTAAACATGTAAAAGTAAAGGACTAGTTGTTAAAACTGGAAAAGAAAAGGACAAGATATTCTAGTAAAAAATATAATAAATTTATAACTTAATAAAATATTGCAGCATAAAGAATTGATTATATAATGTTTTACAAATTGTATTAAAAAAATTCTTAATGCTGCAATATTTTCAGTTATAAATTTATATTTTTTACTAGAATATCTTGTCCTTTTCTTTTCCAGTTTTAACAACTAGTTGCTTACTTTTCCATGTTCGCATTTTTCTATTGTAATCCATGATTTTTCCAGGCTTCCAATAAATTCACTTGTTCTTTGTTTAATTTCAGTCTTATATTTTGCCCCCATAAAAACATATGTAATAACAATGTACGGCACTTGTCTGCTTTCAATAAAATTCCCCCAATTATTCCCCTTTCATGCTTTCATTCTCTGTGTTTCACTTATTACTTCTCTTATCGCGACAGCAGTGAATTAGTAGCAACAGTAGTCGCTGAGGCGACGCGGTTGCTATGGAAACGTCATAAAAAGCGCCACTCACCTTCTTATATTTTTTACGATTTTAAACACCAGAAAATTCATAACTTTTTTTTTACTAAACGAAAATTCAATTTTTTTTCACAATGTACCTGAGAAGGTGATCTATAAACTGTAATAATTGTTTTAGATTTAATCGAAAAATATATGAACGGTGAAGTTTTAAAGCAGTTCTAAATGACTAAAACGGCCACTTAACCATATATTCAAAATAAACTATTCCCCCGTAAATTTTTTTCTTTTTATCTATAAGAAAGAAAAACTATTTTTGAAGACCAGAATTTTCGATTTTCGAAAATTATTTGCTGAGATTATATTATTTCCCTTGACCGGTGTAACGTAAAATATTCCCCTGTAATTTTTTTTTTATCTATAAGAGAGAAAATACAATTTTGGAAATCGAATTTTTTTCGATTTTCAATACTTATCGGATGAATTTCTGTACAAAATATAACAAAGAACACCGCCAGAAATATAAATTACCTTTTGTGTGAAATTTACAAAAGATAGGTTCAGTTGTTTCGAAACCTTTGAGAAAGGAACACACACACACACACACAGTGACTTTTATATAAGTTTTGATATATATATATATATATATATATATATATATATATATATATATATATATATATATATTTGCTCCCTTTCTTGGGTTGAGCACATTGGAAAGTGATAACAAATTACCATTAGCGTATGAAGCGATGCTCTTTGTGTAAACAAGTTGAGCTTAGGTATTTTGGACTATGTCAAAACATTGTCAATTCACTGTCCGATTAGCACAATGGTTGGAAGCTCCGACTGTCATTTGGGCGATCGTGTTTCGATCCTGGCTTGAGGTGGTTGCTTGTCTAGCCGCACTGATGAGCTGTGAAACAGTGAAACAGTACTTTATGTGGATGACTATAATGCTCCCTATCTTGGGTGTAGTACATTGGGAAGTGATATACAAATTACCATTAGCCAATTAAGCGATGCTTTTTATGTAAACAAATTGAGCTTAAGTATTTGGACAATGTCAAAACATTATTAATTTACTGCCCGCTCAGCAGCAGCCGATTAGCACAACGGTTGGACGCTCCGACTGTCATTTGGCCGATCGTGTATCGATCCTGGCTTGAGGTGGTTGCTTGTCTAGCCGCACTGATGAGTTGTGAAACAGTACTGTATGTGGATGACTATATATTATATATATATATATATATATATATATATATATATATATATATATATATATATATATATATATACAACGCGATACGTGCGAGATAGACCAGAATATGGGGGTCCGACTTCGAATCTCACTATATTCAGTCACTATGATGAATCGGAGACAACGAAACACGTGTCAGTGGATAATTGTTACTTCTCTTATCGCGACAGCAGTGAATTAGTTAAAAACAATACATATGCCACTCCCCATTTGGGGGTACCAAATTGGTCAAAGTTGCATTTCGGTAAAAAAAAAAATGCACTTTTGTATAAAGTATAGTATAATTGAATTCAATAAAAAAAAGTATCGCAAAAAAAGTAAAAAAAGAACAAATAAACAACATCTACATAAAACGCGATACGTACAGCAGTCATGCGAAATAACCCAGTGGTAGATGTTTAGGCTTTTTATCATGGGGTCCCGATTTCGAATCTCGCTAGATTCAGCTACTCTGATAAGTCGTAGACAACAAAGGACGTGCCAGTGGATAATTATATTTTAAAAACAATACATATGCCATTCTCCATTTGAGGGTACCAAATTGGTCAAAGGAAAAATTATTCCCAACTCACATTTTGGTAAAAAAAAAAAAAAAAAAAAAATACACTTTCGTATAAATAATTGAATTCATTTAAAAAAGTATCGCAAACAAAAACAAATAAACAACATCTATTTTTCTCTCTTTGTCTCTCTCTTTCTCTCTCTCTCTCTCTCTCTCTCTCTCTCTCTCTATATATATATATATATATATATATATATATATATATATATATATATATAAAGAATATTTAGGTCAATAATTATAACGTTAGGTGCATCATGTATACGGCATAATCACGTTAACAAACCGGTTCCCGTTAAGTCATCGAAGTTAAGCAATGTTGAGCGCAGTCAGTACTAACTGAGTTACCATTTGGGAATTCCAGGTGCTGCATGTGCTCTCCGCATGGTTTCCTGTCGTCCTGGACTTCTTACGCCTGGGCTCAAGCAATGCCGATTTAAGAAAGGTGTGGTTTGTGATGCACAACCCTTACACAATTACACGCACATCTACTCATACATGGGTTATCTGTTGTCTTCGAGACTAAACAGGGGCATCAAGTTTTATCGTGCGAAAACACATTTTTTTTATATTTAGATAAATGAATACTAACAGAAGCTTAGCATACAAATAAATAAATACTACGCATAAAGTGAAGATCACCGGTTAACCCTTATAGT
>NC_136483.1:114576698-114594198 GCF_053919585.1 Euprymna scolopes | reverse complement strand
CATGAACATTTCTTCATGGTAATATTTACCAAATATTGGATCTTATCTCAATTCAACTAGAGTCCGAAGCGACTCGCATTATGCCTAATTATAGGCGCCAATATTCCCGCTGTCCACCATGAATATACATGGATCCTTTCGAGGAACAAAGAACTAACACTCCGAGAATAGGAGTTCACACTACTGGCTCCATGCGTATGGAGGCAAAACTGACCACCGTTTTGCAAATGGACTTACCAGAACCAATAAACTTTCATTGCTGTTACTTTTGAATAAATGTTTAGTTTGAAAGGTATGGCTTTTATATTTGTGGATTCTTTTGCTTCTTCAGGGAGTAAAATTTGGGATGTGAGAACTAATTTCTTACAATATATATATATATATATATATATATATATATATATATATATATATATATATATATATATATATATGTATAAATATAAATATATGTATGTATACTGGCAGTATTACTCGGCCTTGCTCGGATGTTACTTTGATGCCTTTTTTATGCTTATTTTGATTTGTATCTTTGGTAATTTCAATATTTTCTTTTTTTGTAATCCTAGAATTATTTAATTAAATTTCGGTTATATTGACACCTTACTGATTTACGTAGCCTCCCACAAAGTGGATGCAACGTGTCAGCAACAATCAAATTTTTCTGATTTGTATCCTTAGCAGCTATTCTTTTAGTTCAAAACAAACTGACGAGGTTTTAGAGGCCATGATTTCTTGAACCGTATGCGAAAGAAACCATAGGATCAACATCGACTATCTATTCGTGATCGTCACTGTATAGTCCTACAATTAATCAACTGTATCGAATAATTCCTTATCTTATGTTGACGGGCATACTACTTGTGTTTGGTTGTTGGGGCGTATGTTTTGTTAAACCGACATATTAGGAAACTCTGAATCACATTTTCACTAAATATGTTTAGACTGTTTTGCAATTTCTTCAGGACTAGTTGTTTATTCAATGGACGTTCAAAAAGATAAACATAATTTACTTTTGCACCGCTAAAAACACGTAAATTTTCAAGTCTTAAAATAAATTCTTTGCAGTTAATGAAAAACAAAATGAAATTTACATGCGGAGTTTGAACCTACAGACCACGTCATGCAAAAACAAACAAACAAGCAAACAAACAACCCCCCCCAAAACCCCCAAAACACGCTAGCAACTTACTCACAGTAGAATTTTCACGGCCCGTTGTTCTATTATTGTTGCTATGCGACGACATGGAAAAAATGGCTTTACCGATTATAGATGAATTAAAATAACAGTTTCTATTATCGAATATCGATAATTATCCGGGGTATTCTGAGACAAAACTCAGGATCACTCCCAGATTTATACACTAAAGTTCTGTAAATTAAAAAAAATCAGTTCAGCCATTTCAGAGTCTATAAGGAATGACTTCACACACAAAGTTGCATATATATATATATATATATATATATATATATATATATATATATATATATATATATATATATGTATAGAGAGAGAGAGAGAGAGAGAGAGAGAAAGTGTCGGAGACAGAACTTTAAAAAAATTACAACTGGTGTGTTTGCGTAGTTCATTAAGTATTTGTTCAAATTACTTGTCAATATCCAGGATACGTACATCTATGACTCAACAGCGATACCAACGATTTATATTGATGGAATATACTGCGATTTTTATAGATATATTATTTATTTTTTTTGTTCGCAATACTTTTTGAATATATATATATATATATATATATATTATATATATATATAACTACTTCACTTACTCACATAAAATTAATATACGAAAGTATAGATTTATGCGTAAACTTGAAGTATTTACTTCAAAAGTGCTCAATACGTAGGTAGAGCTAGTTAGTAATTTATAAAATATATATGGCGATTAACCTACACTGAATATTCTGCGTTTCATCCACTGACGAATCCTACAGTGGATGAAACGCAGAATATTCAGTGTAGGTTAATCGCCATATATATTTTATAAATTACTATATATATATATATATATATATATATATATATATATATATATATGCAATTTATTCCATGTTATTTTCTCTGTTGCTTTGCATGTATAACTATAGTAATGGCAATTTTCATTTTGGAACATCTATGGAAGTTTAATGAAAGCCATACACTGAATATCTGGCATGAAACGGAAAGGGACTTAATCGAAAATAAGGTTTGTAAACAAGTAAAATTCGCAAAAATAAATAAATGAAATAAATGAAATAAATACAGAAAGAAATACATAGGCAAGGACGAAATTATCTGAGATTTTCTAAACGGAAAGACACGGACAATAGACGAACTTCCAAAAGGGGACTAAAACGCGCGTTTCACTAAAAGCGCGAAAAAAGTGAGCATAAAACACGTTTCTTTCGATTGGTTGGGGCGGAGTAGATGAAAAGAACGCAATTTGCGCGGACTGATGATGGCGACTTCGAGAATTGAAACGTCTTATTTTTTTTTTCATTTTTCAAAAAAAAAAAGGTGCTTTTATTCTAAAATCTCTTATCATTACTTCGTTATCTGTTTTATTTTTTCTCTTTTACATGTTTAATTTTGCCAAATAATGGAACAAAGGGAAATCAATGGATTTTCATCGAGAAGGAGCGTGGAAATAAATAGGATGGTGAATGGTCGAGTAATCGAATGGTCGATGGCGGAGGAGGATGGGAGAGATGGTGTTTGTGACGGAAACGTGTAGTCGATTTAGAATTTATTACGGGTGTGAAGGGCTGACTGTAAAAAGGGGCGTATCAAATTATTAACGACTGGAATTTGAGAAAGTTGAAAAAAAAGACATCGAAAGGATAGAGAAATATGACAAAGAAAGCAGACATATTAAAAGATATGAAGGAAGAAGGTGAGTAAGATGGTTGGACAGATTGAAAACGAAATTCATAATAAAGAAAAATCGAAACAGAACCAGAATCAATTAAAACTTCGAATTTTAAAACGATGAAGACAGGGAAAGGGCGCAATTGGTAAAAATCAGGTAATGGACAACAAAAGGACGGCAAAAGGACAGCAAAAATGTAGCACCCTGACTAAAACCCCCCCAATGAATGTTGAGAAATAAAAGTGAATAATAAAAACAAACAAAAGAAAACAAAACAAAATTCATTATGTCTCTAAATTTCTTTAGATGATTATCAATAATTTGTGTTTTTTGTATTAATCGGAATACTGTTCTCATCTTGAGCTTTTCACACAAGATTTCTGCATGTATATGGTAACCTGGGGGCAATTCCATACCATACATTTTATATATAGATAAGCATATAAAGTTATATATAGGCTGAACTGCTAGTATGATAATAAAAATACATACCATACATTTTATATATACATAAGCATATAAAGTTATATAGGCTGAACTGCTAGTATGATAATAAAAATACATACCATACATTTTATATATAGATAAGCATATAAAGTTATTAACATAGGACCCAAGCAATGCCAGGCTGAACTGCTAGTATGATAATAAAAATACATACCATACATTTTATATATAGATAAGCATATAAAGTTATATATAGGCTGAACTGCTAGTATGATAATAAAAATACATACCATACATTTTATATATACATAAGCATATAAAGTTATATAGGCTGAACTGCTAGTATGATAATAAAAATACATACCATACATTTTATATATAGATAAGCATATAAAGTTATTAACATAGGACCCAAGCAATGCCAGGCTGAACTGCTAGTATGATAATAAAAAGAAAATATGCATTAATCAAAATATCATATTTAAGCATATTTTACAATGCTGGGCGACCTGATAGTATATGTGTATATATATATATATATATATATATATATATATATATATATAATAGGTCGATTATTTATTTATTGTGTAGGGTAACCTGGGGCAATTCCATACCATATATTTTCCTTTGTTGAATTCTGATTCTTGGGTAAGGTATATCAACATTTGATATAGGTAAAAAAAAGATTACAACCAGTTCAGTTATCATACAACAGACCAAGAACAAATAGAATTAAATGAAAAAGTATAAAAGTTGACTTAAAAAAAATCATTAAATACACACAAAAATAGGATAATTCCATACCTTCTGTTTGAAGATTACATAATGTGAGAAACATCAACAAACTAAAATAAAGCCAACCAGTAAATTAATCATTTATTTAACAGCATAGAAGAGACATAGGCATGACTGGAAAATAGGAAAGCGCAGAGAGACTGCTCAACTGCCATTTGTCTCGGACCAAAAATGAACTACACAAGCCTTAGTTCATAGCAGCAGAGAAACTTTCAAAAATATTTATTCTGGCTTTAGAAGGTAGCCATTCAGGATCGTCATTGCTGTCTGGCTAATCGCTGTTTCTTTGTAGCTCTCCTTCATAACAACAGAATGAAGAAGAAATAAAAAACTACGGGCTGGACTTAGTACCTTGATGCTATTTTTAGCGAAATATTGTACTATAACATCAACAAAGTAAATAAAAATAATTTTATCGTTTTTATGACATTTAAAGTTTTCTAATTTATCTCGTAATTAAGTAGCACTCTATAATGATTTGCTTTCCTTTAACTGAACAGCTTTTGAGCTGAGAGGACATGAAGTTGCCCCAAGTATGGAATTACTTCAGGTTACCCCATATATATATATATATATATATATATATATATATATATATATATATATATATATATATATATGCTTGAAGTAATTGTCTGTCTAGCCGCACCGATGAGCTGTGATACAGTGAAACAGTACTGTATGTGGAAGACTGTATATATATATATATATTTTATATATATATATGTGTGCATGTGTGTAGTAATTTGTAGTAATAAGTATAATCTTTAATGATAAGTAGTAAGATTCTAAATACGGAAACAAGAATATTGAACAGTTACGGTCATATGACTGGCTGTCTTTGATCGGTCATACGAATAATATAACTCTAGGAGAAACTATAACAAAAAGAGAAAAATAATGGCACAAAAAAACGAAAAAAAACATACTAGTATTATTAATAGAAATGGATAAATACTTAATAAAATTCACTTGCAAGTGGCACTTTTTTGGAGGTTTAAGTTTCAATCTCAAAATGAGAACAGTAGTTCGAACAATCTAAATAATACGAAAACAAAACTTATAAATGGAATAAGAAAAAAGAAAGAATTAATTAATTATTGAAAATTATGAAGAAATGTCACATTTTAGTAACTTAGAATATAACACAAAATAAGATTTTAGAAATATACGATGGATACGGTTTCCCAATTACTGCTACAACCCAAATGCGATACGTTTTAAGTTATCTTTCTAATACAAACCGATAGAGATATAGCAAGCTGATAATTCAACCCCCTGATTGGACGAGCAACTCTCGTGTCAAATTATTTTTGAAGTAGTTAAATAAAATACTTGACGAGAATAAAACAATCTTACGGGAGGTAATGCGGGACATCAAGGCAAAATAAATGCTTTGAATGTGAGCTTGTTTTAAATGATGGTTATGTATGTTTTTTATGTGAGCTTGTTTTAAATGATGGTTGTTTTCCGTGTGACTGTGTCTAGAATCATTCAAGGCTTAAATGGTTAGATTAGGAAAACCTGGGAACAGAAGGAAACATGGGACTTGGATAAATATGACGTCATCAGAGGATGGAGAGGAATTATTAATTCTCAGTTCACGAATAGGAAACGAGTCATAAAGATTTATGAAGATGAGATTTTAAACAAGAATAAATGAAAGTGTCTTGTGCTATTATTAAGGTGCTGCAGGGAAGAAAATGTAAGTAGTGTCGTGACCTCCTACATGCCAAATACCTACGTTATCCTCTATAGGTCAAACATCTACCTTACTCTCTATGTGCCAGATATTTATGTGGGTCTCTATGTGCCGAGTACCTACATTACCCTCTATGTGCCGAGTATGTACGTGTTGCTCTATATACCCTTATGTATCCTCATGTATCTACGTGACCCTTAATGTATCGAATATGTACGTGACCCTTAATGTACCGAATATCTACGTGACCCTTAATGTGCCGAATATGTACGTGACCCTTAATGTGCCGAATATCTACGTGACCCTTAATGTGCCGAATATCTACATGACCCTTAATGTATCGAATATGTACGTGACCCTTAATGTGCCGAATATGTACGTGACCCTTAATGTGCCGAATATCTAGGTGACACTTAATGTACCGAATATCTACGTGACCCTTAATGTACCGAATATCTAGGTGACCCTTAATGTGCCGAATATCTAGGTGACCCTTAATGTACCGAATATCTACGTGACCCTTAATGTACCGAATATCTACGTGACCCTTAATGTACCGAATATCTACGTGACCCTTAATGTACCGAATATCTACGTGACACTTAATGTACTGAATATGTACGTGACCCTTAATGTACCGAATATGTACGTGACCCTTAATGTACCGAATATCTACGTGACCCTTAATGTACCGAATATCTAGGTGACACTTAATGTGCCGAATATCTACGTGACCCTTAATGTGCCGAATATGTACGTGACCCTTAATGTACCGAATATCTACGTGACCCTTAATGTACCGAATATCTACGTGACCCTCTATCGGTTGAATATCTGCGTTACCCGTAATGTGTCAAATATACATGTTATCCTCTATATGCTAACAATACATCGTACCCTGTAGGTGTAAATAGTCTTCCCTCTCACCGACAGTATCATAAAATAATTACTTTTAATTAAGTATTTATTATTTAGTAAAAGAAGTAATTGTAACAAGAAATAATCGAAAAAGCTTACCGTAGTAGTTTTTTAAAGTCTTAGCGGACATTTGTCGTTTTTCAGGAATGCAAATATGAAGCATTCGTTAATAGTAACAATAAAGCGATTATGTTATGTTTCTGGAAGAAGCTGTGTTATTATTACGCCTGAAAAATTAGTACCCAATGATTCTGGTGGCGAGAGTATTTGAAGATATGAATAAAAACGGCCTAGTCGTATTTGTGATAAATTGGTAATCCGGGTGAAATTTAGGATGTTTTTGCATAATGACGAAATGAAAGCATAATTTCTGGAAACTTAGGCTAATTGGATGGCGGAAATTATTAGCATATGAAGGTTTTGCTTATAACCTTATCATGTCTGAATACGGGGGAATCGACTTCACTTTAATATATATATATATATAAAGTTTATATATTTAAAGAGAAAAAGAATAATAAAGGTCTATGAGACATGGAAATGAAAGCTGACTAACTCACACAAAAATAAGAGGACTTGAATAGAGAAACAGAAAACCGCATAAACAAGTGACCAGAAAGAAGTACATAAAGATAGACAAAACTTTGGAAAACAGCAAATTAAAGAGAAAGAGTGTTTTATTAAGTAATGTTTGAGTTGGTTAACTAGAAGCGAAATTGAGTAGTATACCATTAGACGATAATTAATTTAGCTATAAGTATGAGTACCTATAAGTACAACAGGATATAAAGGTATGAATCCAGAATCGATAAAGATGAACCCCCCGCCACACAACAGAGAATAATACAGTGAAACACTTTTCCTCTTCTTACCTTTCTAATTTTCCATTGTTTACTTTTAAGCATTTTCTTTTTTTCTTGAATTTCTTTTATTTTTTCTCTTTTTTTTTTGCTTATTATTTCTGTGATTGTCCAGCTTTAAAATCACACGCTTCTGTTTTCCCGTGTTCTCCTTTTCTTCCGCAACTCTTCTCCTCGTTCGTATAGACGTTACCTCCTTCTTTACTTCTCGACATGAGCATCCCCTTTCTTTCATCACCTTCTTCATGACATCCCTCTTACTTTCACGTCTTTCTTTCTTATTTCTTTTATTTATTGTTCAAGCCTCATCTTAAATACTCCTTTGGTCTGTTCTCTCCTGTTTACCTTTACTTAACTTCAACAAAGCCTGTTTCATAGAGCTGTCCGCCCGTGGAACTCTGTTCCACTGGCCTGCTTTCCAGCTGGCCATCTTCAAGTCCAATGTGAACAAGTTCCTGTTGAACCGTCCCCTTAAATAATTCAATTACATCCGATTTCCACCTCTAACGATTACTACGCCGTTGTCTCGATAATTACAACACACCAATTAGCCTTTATCCTCGAGTGGCCTACGGGCCTTGATAAGTGATGGCTCCCTAGTAAAAAACAAACAAGCAAAACAAAATAGAAAACTTCTTCCGTAATCGCTCAATTCTGAAATCACTTTTTAACTTCAAACTTATTTTTCTTCTTTGATATTCTCCTTTTCTGTAGACTCTCTCTTTTTAATTCTTTCCTCTTTCTTGTACTTCCTAACTTCAACTTCCTCCTTTCTTATACTCTTCTTTTTTCGACGTTGAAAGATTCCTCTTCCCTTTACCTATCCCTTTTTATCCCTCCATTTCTTTCCTTCGCTGCTCTTCTTTCTTTTAAACCGTTCCTCTTCCTTTTACCCACTCTCTCTTATTCTCTCCGCGTCTATTGCTTCGATTATCTTTGCCTTGTGAAACCTTGTCCCCTCTCCTTTTCACTCATCCCCACTTATTTTCCCTCTCTATTCACATTATTTATTAACCGTCCGCTTCTTACCCCTCCTCATATGTTGTTTCTTATTGGCACTTTACTTTACTTTAAAGCCGAACTCTCCTGAAATCTTTTATCATTCATCTGATATCGCTTACTTTACCCTATTTAGTAGCTAACTATAAATCGTTCCTCTTTTTGTCGGGGGACCAAAAAGAGAGCGGACCTGTAAATTCACCCTGGTCCGTTCGTCTGTCCGCACTTTTTTCAATAACTACGCTTTGGGATTTTTTGAAATTTTGCACAAACATTAAACATGATATGAGTAAAAAGTAACAGAACGGATTTTCCGGGGAAACTCCGGCTTCCCACTTCCAGGGGTGCCTTTCATGTTAAAATGGCTAAAATGAACACTTTTGTGCTGATTAAAAAAATGATGTTTTGGATTTTTATAAAACTTTATTAAATATTGTAATTAACTGATTCCTATAGAATTTTGTTTGTCTATACTTTGCGATAACTCTTGAGTGTGTCCCAGGGGTTTCTTTTAGGGCTAATAAAAACACTCCATTTTTGGGACTATTTTACTATAGTTGTCCAAAATTTTCTGTGTATATTTATTTAGCAGTTTTGCATGGTGCTGAACTCAAATTTAAATATGTTAAGGCCTTGGGGACTTTTGGGGCTAAGTGGGGGGGCAATGGTGCAGAACTCAAATTTACATATGTTAAGGCCTAAAACTGCATTGTTTGTTCATTTCACCAGGATTTGACGTCCCCTGAGGACTTTTGGGGCTAAATGGGGGGGGGGACAAATGCTGCATTTAGTCATTTTTTTATGCCTCGTTCATTGGGCACTGACGGGGAACCATGCATGCTTCACTTTTCTTCATCTGTTTCTTCTAATTTTCTTTCTCTATTCTCTAGTTCTCCTCTCTTTTAATCAGTCCCTCTCTTTCTCTCTTTGTCTCTGGTTTTCTATCTTTACTCACCCTCCACCTTGATAAGCCATCTCTCTTTTTAAAATCAAAACGCTTCTTCACCTGTTCTCTCTTCCGCATCTCCATCTCCCGTTCAGCCTTTGTCTCTTATTTTCTCTCTTTGCGTTTCTTATTTACTAGGTTCCCTTTTTAATTCATTCCTTTCTTATTTTCACCTGTTGTATTTTACATCCTCTCTTTACTTCTCTTCTCGGTTAACCCCCCCTCTCTTTAAATCTTACATTTCCCTTTCACCTGTTGTTTCTTATTACCTCTACTAGCCCCCTGCATTTCGTTTGTATTACCCTCTTTAAATTTAATCTCTGCCTTCCACCCCTTCTCCCTCCCCTCGCTTTACTCTTCTCTCTACGGAGCTGCTCTCTTCTTAAACAACTACCCTTCACCTGTTTGCTCATAGATATTCCGTTTTTATCTTCTTAAGCAATTCATCTTTAAATCTCTTGTAATCTTTTTTTTTTACCTTTTCTTTTAAATCTTCCCTCTTCCTTCCTCTTAAACCCATACACCTCCACTACAAACTAATTTCCTAACTCCATCTCCCCCCTCCCACATCAATATCCAACCACTCCCGATTCCCCAAATTTCACGCTTCACTAAACACCGCCATTTTTATGCACACAAATCCAGCGGATTTTCTTTGTACCTTATTTGCTTTTTTTCAATGAAATAATATTTTTGTGTGTTTCTTCGTGTTTCATCTTCGACTTGTTCATATCTTTTCTTTTTCCTTCTTCTTTCTCTGCCATTTTTTTTTTATCTCTTGCTCTTTAGTCATCTGTCTAATACCGCTTGTGTATGTTTTGAAAAAAAATCACGAAGATTTGGAGAAGACATTCCCTTTTTTACCGTTTAATCTTTTCCCTGTTTATTATTATTATTATTATTATTATTATTATTATATTTTTTATGCTCAGCGATTTGCCTTGCAACAAATAACCTGAAGATTCCGAGGACGAGGATGTTAAATAGCTAAACTGCACACAACGGTACAAAATCACACGCATACAAAGCTAGAGGGCGACACACATATGCACACAGAAACAGGAAGAGACAGAGTCACATGCACGCACAGATCTCTCGCTCTCTCTCTCTATATATATCTATTTATATCTATATAAAGTTGATTTTCTTTGTTGCATTGAAAATAAAACCTACTTTTTCTATTTAAAAAGTATTCAAATATACTTCTTGATATACTCAGCCATGGATATGCGAGATACTAAATAAAGGTAAACTAATTTGCATATTCTTTGAAAAACAAACTTTAATTAATTAATTATTCATTTTTTATGTTTTCCTATTGGATGATTTGTTCCATTAAACTATTACACCCAGTTCTATCTATGCATATTTGCTATATTGTGTATAATTGCGTAGCATTTAGGATAAAAAGTTCTAGCAAAAACACGTTTTTATTTATTACTATATATATATATATATATATATATATATATCAAAGAAACTTGACTCTGTGTTTGAGGAAAATCTCTACCAAACTCCTCTTTGAATTTCTTGTCTCCAGACTTATAACCTGATATATAGAGTATTTGGACCTGTGGACAATTTCGATTTGGTTTATGTCGGTAAAATAGAGGCTAAGGGATCCAATTTGAAAAAAATAATTGACCTTGGCTTGGTGGAAATCGACTATATCCGTTTATTTTTGCACGTACGCTAATTAACAGTTATAGTTTTAGCAACGTTATTTTTATGCAGTTTTGTATACATATGGATTTATGTCATACGTTTATGGATAAGATTGGGGAATTTATTTTTAGGGGGGGAGTTGATTCTCGCAGATAGCACCCAAATAATATTTTTTCTTACTTTAGAAATCACTAGAGAATTGGCTCTATAAAAAATACATCTGCATGAATTAAACTGTAGCGCTTAAACCTATTTTACGACCAAGAAACGCCCATATATATATATATACATATATATATATATTGTCATCCACATACAGTACTGTTTCGTTGTATTACAACTCATCAGTGCGGCTAGATATACACCTTTCCCCAGTCGTCGCGTTGACAGTCGGCAGCTCTCACGATTGGACCACGAATCAGCGTCAGAAATATTTCTCCTCGAGCGTGTATTAAATCCACAACAGTGCTCTAACCATCAACTTGTTTAGAAACAAATTAATAGCGGGCTTCGCTTAATAACTTAAATACGCGTCGGCTGAAAATATATTTACAAAGTGCTTAACCCAAAGAGGGGGGGCTTTAATTGTCAATTAGATATAGCTAGTTGATATATATATATATATATATATATATATATATATATATATATATATATATATCAAAGAAACTTGACTCTGTGTTTGAGGAAAATCTCTACCAAACTCCTCTTTGAATTTCTTGTCTCCAGACTTATAACCTGATATATAGAGTATTTGGACCTGTGGACAATTTCGATTTGGTTTATGTCGGTAAAATAGAGGCTAAGGGATCCAATTTGAAAAAAAATAATTGACCTTGGCTTGGTGGAAATCGACTATATCCGTTTATTTTTGCACGTACGCTAATTAACAGTTATAGTTTTAGCAACGTTATTTTTATGCAGTTTTGTATACATATGGATTTATGTCATACGTTTATGGATAAGATTGGGGAATTTATTTTAAGGGGGGGGTGATTCTGCACTGAAGAATCCCGAAAGGATGAAACACTAGTGTCTGTAGGTATTTAATTATTATAGTAAAAAAATAATTATGACAGCCCCTTTAAGAAATTCGTTTCTTATCGTTAAGCACTTTCCGTTGAATTAAAAGTCGGTCAATTTAGCTCTTATGCGTAGATTATCGTATAACGATTTGATCACTGTCTGTCTGACGTAATGAACATTTAAATTAAAATGTTTAAAATTCAACGCTATTTCACACGGTTAATAGTAGCCGAATGGATACGGCCTCCGCTAATCGAGCCAGAGATGTCTCGTGTCGCGGGGTTCGAATCGTTCGACTGGTAGTAATCGTGACACCATGCACTGAAGAATCCCGAAAGGATGAGACACTAGTGTCTGTAGGTATTTAATTATTATAGTAAAAAAATAATTATATATATATATATATATATATATATCAACTAGCTATATCTACTTGTCGGTGACTAGGAACCTTTTTATGAGGTGCCTGTTATAAGTAGCAAGACTTTTTTCATATAGGCATTTTTATTGATAGTACACATATGAAAGTAATCTCCTCCGGCTGCAATGCATTTGTTGTACCGTTCCAACAACTTCTGGAAGGCCCCATGGAAGTCCTATATTGTGAGTATTTCACTGAGTCTGTGGCGGGGGTCATTGAAATGCTCTCACAAAGAGGACTTTTCAAGTGTCTCATAACGACAACCTCTAAGGTTTTCCTTGAGTTTAAAGAGTAACCAAAAGTCAAAGAGAGTAAGGTCTGGACTATATGGAGAGTAAGGAACTGTCTTGATACCCATCTTGGTCGAATAGTCTGTAACAAGGATGGAGTTGTAAACTGATGCATTGTCCTGGTGGAAATGGCGCTAATCCAATTTGAAAAGTGCTGGCCTCTTTCGGCAGAATCTTTTCCGGAACCCCCTTCAAACTTCAACATATTTTTTCTTGTTGACTCTCTGTCCAGAGAGAACGCAGTGCATGTAGATCATGCCCGTACGGTCACAAAAGGGTTCATTATAAGTTTCTGTGTGGATTTGCTCTGTCTGGTCTTTTTGGATCTGGGAGAGCCAGCATGCTTCCAATGGGAACTCGGCCTTTTGTTCTCTGGGTTATAGCAGTGGACCCAGCTTTCAGTGCAGGTCACCAAAACATCAAAAATTGCGGGATCTGAATTGACCAGCTCGACCATGTCCTTGCTGTTTTGGACAACGTCTTTTTTAATCTTCTCTGAGCATCCTTGAGACAAACTTCATGAAAATCTTCCGCATCTTCAATTCCTCGCGAATAATTGTGAATACAATTCCCACACTGACATCAAACTGCGCACATTGTCTCTATAGACACACGGCGTTCCTTATCTATGAAATTCTTTATTTGGAAAATCAACTTTCGTGTTCTGACTTCCTTACTCCCCCACACCTCTCATCATTACTCACAGACTGCCTGCTTTCCATGAATCTCTTATGCCACTCACAAATAGATTCTAGGTTTATGCAAGATGGTCAAAAGCCGTCTGAAGCATTCTATACGTTTTTGTGCCATTTTTTTTAAAGTTTAAAAAAGAATTTTATTGCGTATCATTCCTGTAAAGTTTCCTCACAAATTACATTTTTGAAATTCACCAGCTGTAATAATCAGGCTTTAATAGGTGCATTCCAAATCCTGCTGTAACTGTTCATTTGAACCTGAAATTATAAAAATTGGTCAGTCATCTAATAAGATGTATAGCGATAACGTATCGAATTTTAAAAAGTCTACGACCATTTTAAATACTCGTACAAAAAGTTTAGAACTTATTTAAGGCACTTCGTACAATTCGCCTGCGTGATAATTTGTTTGAGTGATTGAATGAGAAAAAGCTAGAGAAAGAAAGGAAGTAAGCAGTCATCCTTTCTCCGTCCCTTTTTGCTGTCAGGGATGTTAGTTTAAATTACCTCCCTTGAAAATTCACAAACACTTATTTAAGGCTTTAGTTTCATCCTTGATCTTTATTTTTTAAATCGAATAAATATGTTGGCTATTATTTGTTTCTAAATTTTAAATTTATACATAACTACAAGTTGCGACATGGTGTTGCCCGTTACTCAATTGAGAAATATCGGAATTTACATATTACATGAAATCGTCAGGCTAATACATTTTCATAACATACATATTTTCATACATATACAGGCATGTTCCAAAAACGTCTCATTTTATGTTTTTTTTTTCGTCTATATTTTTGACGCTGTTCAATAAATTTCAAGTTCTCAATTTTCTTAAAGATATTCGTTCATCCATACGAAACCGGGCAATTTCTCATTCAACATCTCGTCTTTACGGCACTGATTTTATATATCGTGTAATATTCTTATCTATGTCTATACTTATCTATATATCTAGCTATCTATTATAGAAGATCAGAAAACATCGGTACCGTCGGTTTCAAATCCAAACAAAGGGGACCAATATCTGGTTGCATATGTCATACTCTCTTCAGCCTCTGTGTATATCTATCTTTGAAACCGACGGGACAGTTGTTTTCAGATCTTCTGTAGCACAAATGTAAATATATGTTACGCTCTTTTGATATTTTCTTGAAAATCGAGCATATTCGCACGGTTTCTTTTTCACAAACCTTGCATAGGTAAAACTTTCACGAGAAACACTCGTCTAGCTGAAAACACTATCAATAATTTCTCCCACTCTTTATCTGTGCCTAAACCAAAACGTAGATTCCATGAACAAAGTTTCTTTCTTAGAACTGCACGCCTGTGGAACTGTCTTCCGTTTGCCTGCTTTCCAGCTGACTACAATATGGTTCTCTTCAAGTCCAACGTAAACAAGTTCTTGATGAGCCGTTCCACTTAAATTAACAAATTTACCGAATTTCCATTACTAACGATTACTATATTGTCCAATTGACTACTGTACACGTTTTAACCCTTATCCTCGAGTGGCCTCTGGGCCTTGATAGGTGGTGATGCCTATGTAAAAATATATACCCATGCAAGATTCGTAGTGTGTTAGAGATAGATAGATAGATAGAGAGAGGGAGAGAGGGAGAGAGAGAACCAATAGCGATAAATAAATAGTTTTACAACATTGTTTATTGTTACTATTCCTAGAATTCAAGTCTAAATTCAGATCAACAATGGTCTGACGTACGATCGTTTCAGAGACCATCTAAAATTTTGTTCATTTTCTTATTTTTTTATGTGTCTTCTTATATGTTACCTGTTCAGTGTTTTCACTAATGTCACAAAAATGATTCCGTGAAAACATTAATATTTTACACTTACTTTAAAATCTTAAGAGAAATTAAATACAAGTAGATGTAGCAAATTTGTACTAGTTTCACCTATCGATAAAATAATAATAATGATGATAATAATACACATCCACACACACACATATATATATATATACTATAATAATTATGAAATACCTACAGACACTACTGTTTCATCCTTTCGAGAATCATCAGTACAGGGTATCACGATTAACACCGGTCGATAGATTTCGAACCCGGTAACAAGCCATCCCTGACTTGATTAGCAAGGACCTAATCGAGTGTGCTACCGTTAACCGCAAGAAATGCTGTTGAATTTCAACATTTATTTTATTTTTTAAATTTTAAATGCTTTTTAACGTCTGTAAGAGTGATCTAATCATTATGTGATGATATGCGCATAAGAGCTAAATTGACAGACTTTAATTGAACTGAAAGTGCCCAACGATAAGAAACGAGTTTCTTAAATGTGCTGATATAATTATTTACTGTAATAATTATTAAATACCTATAAACATTAGTGTTTCATCCTTTCGGGATCCATTAGTGCACGGTGTCACAATTAATAAATCCGAACCGACAGAAGCCATATATATATATATATATATATATATATATATATATATATATATATATAGTCATTCGAAGAAAGGCTGTTTCGCTGCATCATAGCTCTTCAGTGCGAAACGCTTCTAAAACTGATATTCTGATCAACACCAAAGTGTATGAGCTTTACGCACCTTTCGTGCTGTTTCATACATCGCCAGATAAATGCAGAGCAACGTCATTTCTTTCAAATAATTTTTCAAATTTTTCAGACTACTGTTCTTATCTTGGATGTTATTAACACAACGTTTCGGTTGATATAACCTCCGATCTTCATCAGATGCATTGTTTTAAAACTCCGAAATCTGTATATAATCTTAAACGGAACCCTTTATTTAATCCATTGCTCTCATTCCGTCAGCCATGACTGCTAGAAGTCTTGAATAATTCGTAATTGTATTTATAGTATTCACTTCTTAGCGCAGACGATACTAAGAATACAAAGTCTTCTGTTTCTATAGAGTATGAGCTATTCCCGAAGTTATGCTATGGAAACTTTGATAACTCAAAAATTATTGATTTTATGAGCCTGATATTTTGCATTAATTGCTCCTGCAGCAACCATTTTTAGAGAGTCCGAGAGTTTAATTACTAGTTTGATACACATAACACTTGATTTTGCTTAGTTGTTTTGTTTACAGCATATCAACCCTTTTCTGGCTATTCAATTTTAAATTCATCGATGTTCGTACAAGGTTTATACTTGACTTTTTAATATCATTGTATATCAATAGTTTATGGATTCATTGGATTTGTAGTCGTATATCTTGTAAATAGTCTATGATTGGGAGATTATAGTTAATTAATAGATCCATTAATAAACTTCCGGTTAGAGTGGGCCAGGGTGCAACAGTAACTAAAAGACTACTCAACAGATTAGGCCCTACTTGTTGTGCGTTGGTGAATTTTAAAATGCTTGCAATAAACTAGAATTTTAAGAATCTTTTTAGTGCCAAGTAGCTATTATTTAGATTTATTGAAAATAGGAAATATTTAAATTTTTGAACTGTGGACATCACTTTTATGAGTTCTCATTAACCATCAAAATATATGAATATTCAGACTAAATAATCCCCAATAGCATACTAATTATAAATGTTTTATTGGTCGTGCGAGGTGATCAACTGTTGATGGATACACTTTCTTTTTTTCTGTCTCACTTCCTCCTTCTTCTCTGTCTCCCTGTTTATGTATGTATGTATGTATGTATGTATGTATGTACGTATGTATCTATCTATCTATCTATCTATATATCTATCTATATATATCTATATATCAATATATCTATCTATCTATATATCTATATATATATCTATATATCTATATATCTATCTATCTATATATCTATCTATCTATATATCTATCTATATATCTATCTATCTATATATCTATATATATATCTATATATCTGTATATC
>NC_136483.1:114561698-114574198 GCF_053919585.1 Euprymna scolopes | reverse complement strand
AGCAAAAAGGCATGTCAACAAATGGATGAAATTCATCAGAAACTATTACAGCAAAAAGGCACTGTCAACAAATGGATGAAATGCATCAGGAACTATTACAGCAAAAAGGCATGTCAACAAATGGATGAAATGCATCAGAAACTATTACAGTAAAAAGGCATGTCAACAAATTGATTGAATGCATCAGAAACTATTACAGCAAAAAGGCACTGTCAACAAATGGATGAAATTCATCATGAACTATTACAGCAAAAAGGCACTGTCAACAAATGGATGAAATTCATCAGGAACTATTACAGCAAAAAGGCACTGTCAACAAATGGATGAAATGCATCAGAAACTATTACAGCAAAAAGGCACTGTCAACAAATGGATGAAATGCATCAGAAACTATTACAGCAAAAAGGCATGTCAACAAATGGATGAAATGCATCAGAAACTATTACAGCAAAAAGGCATGTCAACAAATGGATGAAATGCATCAGAAACTATTACAGCAAAAAGGCATGTCAACAAATGGATGAAATGCATCAGTAACTATTACAGCAAAAAGGCACTGTCAACAAATGGATGAAATGCATCAGAAACTATTACAGCAAAAAGGCATGTCAACAAATGGATGAAATGCATCAGTAACTATTACAGCAAAAAGGCACTGTCAACAAATGGATGAAATGCATCAGAAACTATTACAGCAAAAAGGCATGTCAACAAATGGATGAAATGCATCAGTAACTATTACAGCAAAAAGGCACTGTCAACAAATGGATGAAATGCATCAGAAACTATTACAGCAAAAAGGCATGTCAACAAATGGATGAAATTCATCAGAAACTATTACAGCAAAAAGGCATGTCAACAAATGGATGAAATGCATCAGAAACTATTACAGCAAAAAGGCATGTCAACAAATGGATGAAATGCATCAGAAACTATTACAGCAAAAAGGCACTGTCAACAAATGGATGAAATGCATCAGGAACTATTACAGCAAAAAGGCATGTCAACAAATGGATGAAATGCATCAGAAACTATTACAGCAAAAAGGCATGTCAACAAATGGATTGAATGCATCAGAAACTATTACAGCAAAAAGGCACTGTCAACAAATGGATGAAATGCATCAGGAACTATTACAGCAAAAAGGCACTGTCAACAAATGGATGAAATGCATCAGAAACTATTACAGCAAAAAGGCACTGTCAACAAATGGATGAAATGCATCAGGAACTATTACAGCAAAAAGGCACTGTCAACAAATGGATGAAATGCATCAGAAACTATTACAGCAAAAAGGCATGTCAACAAATGGATGAAATGCATCAGAAACTATTACAGCAAAAAGGCATGTCAACAAATGGATGAAATGCATCAGAAACTATTACAGCAAAAAGGCATGTCAACAAATGGATGAAATGCATCAGAAACTATTACAGCAAAAAGGCATGTCAACAAATGGATGAAATGCATCAGAAACTATTACAGCAAAAAGGCATGTCAACAAATGGATGAAATGCATCATGAACTATTACAGCAAAAAGGCACTGTCAACAAATGGATGAAATTCATCAGAAACTATTACAGCAAAAAGGCACTGTCAACAAATGGATGAAATGCATCAGAAACTATTACAGCAAAAAGGCACTGTCAACAAATAGATGAAATGCATCAGAAACTATTACAGCAAAAAGGCATGTCAACAAATGGATGAAATGCATCAGAAACTATTACAGCAAAAAGGCATGTCAACAAATGGATGAAATGCATCAGAAACTATTACAGCAAAAAGGCATGTCAACAAATGGATGAAATGCATCAGTAACTATTACAGCAAAAAGGCACTGTCAACAAATGGATGAAATGCATCAGAAACTATTACAGCAAAAAGGCATGTCAACAAATGGATGAAATGCATCAGTAACTATTACAGCAAAAAGGCACTGTCAACAAATGGATGAAATGCATCAGAAACTATTACAGCAAAAAGGCATGTCAACAAATGGATGAAATGCATCAGTAACTATTACAGCAAAAAGGCACTGTCAACAAATGGATGAAATGCATCAGAAACTATTACAGCAAAAAGGCATGTCAACAAATGGATGAAATTCATCAGAAACTATTACAGCAAAAAGGCATGTCAACAAATGGATGAAATGCATCAGAAACTATTACAGCAAAAAGGCATGTCAACAAATGGATGAAATGCATCAGAAACTATTACAGCAAAAAGGCACTGTCAACAAATGGATGAAATGCATCAGGAACTATTACAGCAAAAAGGCATGTCAACAAATGGATGAAATGCATCAGAAACTATTACAGCAAAAAGGCATGTCAACAAATGGATTGAATGCATCAGAAACTATTACAGCAAAAAGGCACTGTCAACAAATGGATGAAATGCATCAGGAACTATTACAGCAAAAAGGCACTGTCAACAAATGGATGAAATGCATCAGAAACTATTACAGCAAAAAGGCACTGTCAACAAATGGATGAAATGCATCAGGAACTATTACAGCAAAAAGGCACTGTCAACAAATGGATGAAATGCATCAGAAACTATTACAGCAAAAAGGCATGTCAACAAATGGATGAAATGCATCAGAAACTATTACAGCAAAAAGGCATGTCAACAAATGGATGAAATGCATCAGAAACTATTACAGCAAAAAGGCATGTCAACAAATGGATGAAATGCATCAGAAACTATTACAGCAAAAAGGCATGTCAACAAATGGATGAAATGCATCAGAAACTATTACAGCAAAAAGGCATGTCAACAAATGGATGAAATGCATCAGAAACTATTACAGCAAAAAGGCATGTCAACAAATGGATGAAATGCATCAGAAACTATTACAGCAAAAAGGCATGTCAACAAATGGATGAAATGCATCAGAAACTATTACAGCAAAAAGGCATGTCAACAAATGGATTGAATGCATCAGAAACTATTACAGCAAAAAGGCACTGTCAACAAATGGATGAAATGCATCAGAAACTATTACAGCAAAAAGGCATGTCAACAAATGGATGAAATGCATCAGAAACTATTACAGCAAAAAGGCACTGTCAACAAATGGATGAAATGCATCAGGAACTATTACAGCAAAAAGGCACTGTCAACAAATGGATGAAATGCATCAGAAACTATTACAGCAAAAAGGCATGTCAACAAATGGATGAAATGCATCAGAAACTATTACAGCAAAAAGGCATGTCAACAAATGGATGAAATGCATCAGAAACTATTACAGCAAAAAGGCATGTCAACAAATGGATGAAATGCATCAGAAACTATTACAGCAAAAAGGCATGTCAACAAATGGATTGAATGCATCAGAAACTATTACAGCAAAAAGGCACTGTCAACAAATGGATGAAATGCATCAGAAACTATTACAGCAAAAAGGCACTGTCAACAAATGGATGAAATGCATCAGGAACTATTACAGCAAAAAGGCATGTCAACAAATGGATGGAATGCATCAGAAACTATTACAGCAAAAAGGCACTGTCAACAAATGGATGAAATGCATCAGTAACTATTACAGCAAAAAGGCACTGTCAACAAATGGATGAAATGCATCAGGAACTATTACAGCAAAAAGGCACTGTCAACAAATGGATTGAATGCATCAGAAACTATTACAGCAAAAAGGCACTGTCAACAAATGGATGAAATGCATCAGAAACTATTACAGCAAAAAGGCACTGTCAACAAATGGATTGAATGCATCAGGAACTATTACAGCAAAAAGGCACTGTCAACAAATGGATGAAATGCATCAGGAACTATTACAGCAAAAAGGCACTGTCAACAAATGGATGAAATGCATCAGGAACTATTACAGCAAAAAGGCACTGTCAACAAATGGATGAAATGCATCAGAAACTATTACAGCAAAAAGGCATGTCAACAAATGGATTGAATGCATCAGAAACTATTACAGCAAAAAGGCATGTCAACAAATGGATGAAATGCATCAGAAACTATTACAGCAAAAAGGCATGTCAACAAATGGATTGAATGCATCAGAAACTATTACAGCAAAAAGGCACTGTCAACAAATGGATGAAATGCATCAGAAACTATTACAGCAAAAAGGCACTGTCAACAAATGGATGAAATGCATCAGGAACTATTACAGCAAAAAGGCATGTCAACAAATGGATGGAATGCATCAGAAACTATTACAGCAAAAAGGCACTGTCAACAAATGGATGAAATGCATCAGTAACTATTACAGCAAAAAGGCACTGTCAACAAATGGATGAAATGCATCAGGAACTATTACAGCAAAAAGGCACTGTCAACAAATGGATTGAATGCATCAGAAACTATTACAGCAAAAAGGCACTGTCAACAAATGGATGAAATGCATCAGAAACTATTACAGCAAAAAGGCACTGTCAACAAATGGATGGAATGCATCAGAAACTATTACAGCAAAAAGGCACTGTCAACAAATGGATGAAATGCATCAGGAACTATTACAGCAAAAAGGCACTGTCAACAAATGGATGGAATGCATCAGAAACTATTACAGCAAAAAGGCACTGTCAACAAATGGATGGAATGCATCAGAAACTATTACAGAAAAAAGGCACTGTCAACAAATGGATGGAATGCATCAGAAACTTCGACAACAACATCCAGCATTAGTCAATAGAAAAGGCACAATTCTCCACCACGACAATGCCAGACCAATTTTTTCTAAACCGAGCCTACAGGAATTGAACGAATTGGGCTACGAAACTCTGCCTCATCCGCCATACTACCCAGATCTCTCACCTACTGACTATCACTTTTTCAAGCATCTGCGTAAAAAATGCTTCAAAAATCTTATTGATATCAAAAACGCCTTTAGCGACTTAATCGCCAGCAGAACGCAAGATTTTTTTTACGTTACTCGCATAAATACACTTGTTTTGCGTTCGCAAAAGTGTGCTTATTCCGATCAATAAGTTTTTGTTGAGAAGGGATATGTCCATCTGAATTTAAAAGCTTAAAACCACAAAAATTTCTTGTCAACCTAATTGGAACTGATTCGACTACAGTTTCTAGAACAACAAATAACGGACACATTAAAAAGCAATAAATCATTAGGTATTTCAAATAGACCCATCATGGCTTACTGATGAAGCATCCGATACAGTCTCTATGGTCGTGATTGCAAATCCTGTCATAGTCAGTTATGCTGATGAGACGCAGTAATGTTAAAAGACGTGTCCGTATATAAATATTTTTCCCCTCTCATTTTGTTGGAATATTGAACCCGAACGCTGCCTTTTCGTTTATCTCAAGCGCTTTTTCCCATCGACAGAAGTTAGGGTTTTTTTTCTCGTTATAAGGCTTTTTACAAATCTTGATGTAAAATTTCCAGTGCTCTCTACTTAATTCGATTAAAATCTCTCTGGTTGTGATAATGCCCATCTTTTCTTTGGTAATAATTTGTCTTAATCCCTTTTCAGGTTTGTTTTAGAATTGTTCCTAGTGCTAATACAATTATTAGCATTACGGTAATCTTCTTTATGTTTCTTATTATCTTAAACTTTCTGGTAAACTCAGCCTACTTGCTTAGTTTTCCATCCCTATTCCTCGTAATCTTTTCGTTTGTATTTTCATGTCCACAAGGATTTTATGCACTTCATTTTACTATAGTAGATCAGGTTTGTTGTTGAAACGTTTGTTTGCATGTCCAAATGTCAGCCATCACAGTTTCCAGTTGATTAACTTTCAAATTTATTCATGTCTATTTTATTTTTTCATATTGGCTGGCATGTTGCATTCACTTATCATATGGGTTACTATATTTTCTTTGACCACGGTCTCCATTTATTGTTTCCTGGATCTTATCTTCTTTTGCTTGTTCTGATTGTATTGCTGTGTGTAGATCCTAATAGTGATTCTGTTTCACATTTCAAGTGTTCTTTACGTAGCCATGTTTATGTAATTCTTATGTGAAATTTCTTCGGTTTTGTCTATAAATTATCTATGCGTCCCATATTTTTATTTTCTGTTTCTTGTTTTATTGTGTTGTAATAATGATAATAATATTGATATTAAAAATGGCGAATAAGTAAGAATGTTGGCGATATTGTGTGGAACAAAGAAAGTCGAAAGAGTGTACTGAGAATAGCCTATCACAAGGGTGGAGATTGAATCCTTTCCTTCTTAACTCATTCGTCAAAATTATGTGCGGATGAGATCTCGCGAATATGACGTCACATGGGATCAAAGACAGCAACAATGCTTGGATTTTGAATCAGTACTGACTTGGATTTGACGCAACTCGTCGATAGAACAATGTCTTTATATATAAATGAATCCCTTGTGCGGCCATGGCCACATTTATCTATCTATCTATCTATCTATCTATCTATCTATCTATCTATCTATCTATCTATCTATTTATCTATCTGACTCCCCAATAGTTATCTTACGTTAGAATGCCTGCCTCTCTTATACTTAGTTGATAGAAAATTGTATTTGTGACTTTTGTTAATCTTCTCTTAACAAACCTCCATTTACAAAATCATCTCTCAATTATTCTTATTGAAAAATGAAACAATGAGAAAACTATGAGCATAACAACAAACCAACGCGGGCCCTAACCAGAACGAACACGGAATTGGCAATAATGATCGCAACAAGATATGAAGTGGCCGCTTAACAACAACGCAGATCGCGACAATTAAAAAGAATCAAGGAATCAGGCAAAGGAACAGATGACAGCAGCAGCAGCAACGGCAGCAACGGCAGCAGCAGCAGCAGCAGCAGCAGCAGCGACAACAACAACAACAATTGGAATCAAAGGAATGACTGGGAGAAATTGGAATCAAAGGAATGACTGGAAACATACAACGAACAACAATAATGAAAACAGCTGAAGTATTAAGAAAATCCCTTGAATGTGGTAACTAACACACGGGAGCAACAAGTGCGGGCCAGAAAAACTGCTGCAAAGGCAAAGCATGAAGCACTATATGGAATAAATAACACTGAAGCCGCATATCTATAAGTTCTCTAACCCACCCCCACCCCATCCTATCATTGCCACATCACTGCCCCCCCCCCAAAAAAAAGAGTGAGACCAAATAACCAAGTAGAGTCAAGAAGGGAGGAGACGGAGGAACTGAATAGGTCTCAGCCGGATAAGTGCGAAGAGAACTTGAACTTGGGGAGACTTATTGCCACTTAAATTCCAGTGGAGACCAATAGCCGCTGCTAACGAGAAATCAATGGCAAGCAGCTGTTGCGATAATGCAAATTTATCTGCAAATGTTATCGAAAGAGGTGGAGAATACTGGAAACCTGGAGAGACTTGTTGTCACTCAGCTTCCAGGGAACACCACAGGCTATTTTCAAGCAGAGATCTTTGATGACCTGTGTAAAAGCTCCTTGTGAGCCAATAATATTGATAGTTATTATTATTAGTTCATGTTTCCACATAATCAAACATTTTCTTCACCAAACCCTCGTTACTAAACAGTGAATGACAGTGTTAGTTAAAATAATAGGCGAAGAGCACAAAACTAGACTCATTAAAAATAACTGCTTTCGATTGCTGAATCAACACGGGTGTACTACCCATAAGTCTTATTTCAGAGTAAGCCTTTCTGAAATAGATCTTTAAAGAATAAGTAGGCGTACAGCACATCAGTCATGATACCGGCCATCATAGTACTTGTATCCAAAACAAATATTGACACGCACTAATATACCTATGCATGCAAATAGAAGCCATCAAGATGTACTCATTGATTCGGGCAGGGTCATAGTACAAATGTAGGAAGCGCAGTTGATTTTGGTGCAATTTCCTATGGTTGTAGCGGAGAATATATGAGCACAGAGTTCATATATATGCTGGGTAATGATTGTAATACACTGTCAGATACCGACTATTGCACACACGTTTTTCCCTTAATCTTGAAATGTATTGGTCCCCTGATTTATCGGAGAGGGACCTATGTTTTCAGTGAGGTCCGTCCGTCCGTGCACCCAATTAGTCCGGACGATTGTTAGATAACCGTCCATTAATTTTTCCTGAAATTTTGTCACAAATTGTATTTCATTAAATAGATGTGCACAGTATAAATTTTTGTTTGCAAAAATTCCGGTTGCATCCCCAGGGAATCAAAAGAGGAAAAATGTCCTAAAATGGCCAAAAACGACACGTTTTGCCGGATAACTTTTGATCCATCTATTATTTTTCTGAAACTTGGACAAAATGTGAAGGCCATCGTTCTTGATATAAATCCAGGCGGGGGACCCTTGCAAAATTCTTTCGTGTTCCCTGGGACTTTTAGTGCTAAAAACGCCCCTTTTTGTGACTCTTTTTTCATATTTCTCAAAAAGAAAATACTTAATATGTTGACTATATAGTGCTTTTCAAGGTGGTCAGCTTAAATATACATGTGTTAAGGCCTGAAACTGTACCGCTTTCCATTTACTCTGGGATTCGGCGTCTTCAGGGGCCCAAAAGAGGTAAAAAATGGCCCCAAATGACCCAAATTACACTTTTTGTCACATAGCGTTTGATCCATCCATTAGATTTTTCTGAAACTTGGCCAAAATGTTTTGTGGTGTCATCTCACATGCAGCACCAGAGGCGAACCACGCATGCGCGGCTTTTTTGATATGTTGTCATAAACTAGAATTAATGTCCATGCTTGCCTGTGAAGATGATAAAATTCGAGATAGATGGTTCAGGATTTGGGGCTATTTTGGTTACATTTCATCGCTTGTGTAATACTTAAAGTATTGTGATGGTCATTATTGGTTTCACGTAAGACAAATTTTTGAGTGCGAAAGGCCTTCCTGTTTCAAGTGTTTACGTAGCCATATCCATGTTTTTTTTATGTGACATTTTTTGGTTTGATCTATAAATAATTTAAGCGTCCCAGATTTTATTTTTCATTTCCTTTTTCTTGTTTTGATGTGTTAATGGCAATGATATTAATATTGAATAATGTGTGTATGTTTGCTAATATATCTATATATATATATATATATACATTAGCATAGGTGAATGAGTACGGATGCAGGTGATATTGCTCGTGTGTGAAAGCGTGCATAGAGTGCACGCTTCTGTTGCATAAAAGAGGGTGGACCCACATACTTGCTGTTCAGGATTTTGATATTGAAAACAGCAGGGTGCAACACGAGTGTAATAGCAGTAGCCCCTTCGGTCTAAATGAAGTTCAGTCACTTAGAGAGTAATACAATAGAGCTTTTTGCCTAACGACCCCTCTTTCTTGTATTTTCTGACCTACAAAAAGTAATCGATATCGTTCCAAGAGATGCAATGTGGAAAGTTCCCAGGCAATTTGGTTACTCAATCCACTTTGTAGAACGCATCCAGGCACTGCATGACGGCATGTCAGAATATGTATCGCACCAAGGCAAGGAAACAAAGAAGTTTTCAGTTACCTGTGGACTAAAATAAGGCTGTGCCCTTGCACTTACTCTTTTTTCTTTTCTGCAATGTTGCACGAACTTTCCCCAAATAATCCGAGGATTGACATTAGGTACCGTTATGATGGGGACTTCAAGCCAGCTAGACTAAAATCTCAAAGCCTTGTGAAATTCCAACACATCACAGAGCTCTAAAATGCAAATGACAACATGGTCCTTTGCCATTCCCAGGAAGACATCCAGAGATCCGTAAACAACTTCACAGAAGCCTACCACTGCTTCGGACTCTCTGTTAATATAGGTAAGAAAAAAGTGTTAGTACAACCAGTACCCAACATCATCTTACAGGATATAAGTATTCAGATAAATGACACTCCTCTTTTTATATCTCGGTAGCATAATATCGAAAAAGTGCTCAATTGAGAATGAAATAAAAGTCGAATTGGCCTTGTCTATGGAGATTTCGGTAAACTGACGAAGCGTGTCTTCAATCTATCAATAAAAACTAAACTCATGGTATACCACACGATTGTTATCCCTACGGTTTTGTATGGGTGTGAGACCTGAACTATGTACCACAGTGATCTCATTAAACTAGGAAAATTCCACCAACAAAAACTTCGAGCTATACTGAACATCAAATAGTATGACTATGTAACCAACACAAGTGTTCTCGAGAGACCAAACAGCTGCAATATTGAGGCCACAACCATGAGGCACAGACTCCGTTGGTTAGGGCACATCTTAAGAATGGAGGAAAACAGGTTCTCTTGACAAACCCTGTACTCGGAGCTAGCGAAAGGAAAAAAACAAACAAACTATCGGCCGCCCTCTACAGCGATACAAGGACCAAATCAAGTCCACTCTAAAAACACAGGATTTGATCTTCACATCTGGGAAACAACAGTTATGGATAGGTGCCTATGGCGCCAATCCATCATACACGGTACCAAAGGATATGAAGCAGGAAAAAGAAGACTGGTGGAGATCAAGAGGCAGGCAAGAAAAAATCGTGCTGAACAACTCCGCCCCCTGCCTCTGTACGCGTGGAAGAGTTTAGCGTTCTCCTATGACGCATTTTAGTCATCTTTTAGTTCTTTTAGTTCTTTGATTCTATTCTTATAGTGCGTCATTCTGTTATGTCCTTTGCTTCTGTCGTGAGTTCAATTAGGAATAAATTAAGTTTTCCTCCCAGCATATCTGTATATCCATTCTTTTATTTTCCTTCATTTCCATGGTCTTATTGTTGCACTATGGTGACCCATCTTTTAATCCCGACAGATTATCCGGACGACGATAGCTTATCATCTATACAGCTTGAGTTTCATTGGTGCGCGACATGCACCAATAATTGTTTCATTCTTCCTCATTGTTCTTCTTTTTGCGAAGAACTCTCATAAACGATTAAAAAAAGGAACACTACACATTAACTTGGGGTTGGACAGTTATCTCTTGAGTTTTTCTTTTTTTTATGTATAGACACATGTAACTCCCCCCCCCATGCAAGATAAGAACAACTATCCAAAACACTAATCGCTTTTTCTGTATATTCAGGAAAAAGAGAAATATAAAAGCTACCTATTCCTCACGTTACATCAGCGACTTCCTCTCCGACGTAACTGTCTAGACACGTAGCTCTCACTCGACTTATAATTGGAAATTCCACTCTACTGGATGCTAAGCTTACGTGGAAATTTCACATTCTAACCTTATTTTACGCGCCTCTCCCTAAAAAGGTTGTGGGTACTTTTTTTATTTAACCGCATTCCTCTTCACACGTATTGAATGAGGCATACGAGCATAGTTAAATGTGGCGATTATTAAACGACGCAAGACCGTTCAGTAATAACCACTGATCGGACTAATGAGTGATGATCAAACAGAGGATGCCAAGGAGTTTAATATTACTCTTTGATTTGTGCATTCATTCTTTTTGCGGACTGTTATCCTCATCTTAATAATTGTTGTTGTTTCACCACGTTTCGGACAACTCATCCTGTGGCCTTCTGTAAGTAATTTGGGGGCCCGTGATGCAATGGACAGAGCCGCTGAGACTCTACAGTTCCAGGTGAGCATTGACTGAAGATAGCGGTTTCAATTCTACACAAGTAGGATAGTGGGTTAAAACGTGGCGAGACAACAACTATGGAAGGCAGTACAAAAATCAGAATTCCTATTCCGTCCCGGTTAATCACTTACAAGAAGGCCATAGGATTAGTTGACCGAAACGTAGTGAAACAACAACTATGAGGATGAGGATAACAGTCCGCAAAAACTATGAATGCACATATTATGAAGCCTCATCTCAAAAGATTCCAAATATAAAAATAAACAACGAAAATAATACTCCTTGATTCCTAGGGATACATGGTGGCTTCATAGAGAGGAGTTTACAATAAGGCTGCGAAATAATGAATTGCGATTTACCTGACTTGAAATTGATTCAGTCCAGAGGATATGAAAAAATCAAAAACGCTGTTAACAGCATAGATATCCTGAAAAATTAAGTCATAGGAAAATCCTTAAAAAAATATCTTAGTGGCCCCTGAAGATTGAACTTTCTTTATGATCTACGGACCCAGCCTCAAACCCACGGTTCGAATTCTTGCAATGCAGAGCTAACCCCTCTTTTCCTTACGAAAACATGTATTGAACACCTGAAAAAGGTCGCAGGTTGCAGCGACCGAAACACTGTGCTGATAACACCCAAGATGAGATTAATTGTCTTATTGATCCAAATAATAAATATTCACATCTTATCTAAAAATTCAGAATTGCAAAGACCGTATTATTTCAGAGCTTTTCTCCTACCAGATTGGTTGCCATACATGAAACTCTAATCAACTTAACGATACATTTGAAATAATGATTTCTGTTTAAATAATCACAAACAATTGTTAGCAGTTGATATAATGGTTCCGTTTTGAATTGCATAAAATTAGCTGATACGTCGTAATACAGGACAACATGCGCATATACGTATACAGAGTTACGAATGGATGAATAGGCACGCTTCTATAGGCATACGGTTGGTGATTTAAAAGATTAGCAAGTCCATGCATAAATACAATAA
>NC_136483.1:114551698-114556698 GCF_053919585.1 Euprymna scolopes | reverse complement strand
GAATTTTCAAATAAAAAGTTGTGCCAATTTATTATGCCCCCCCCCCTAAAACATTCAAAAACGCCGCAAAAGAACTAAAATTGGGGGAACATTTATTAATTGATGTCTAATACCTATTGTTGAAATTTTGACAAAAATCGGAGATATCTGAAATTTCCCGAAGAGTTTCCACTGCCTCGTTTAATCCACTGCATAAAATTACACTACACTAAATATAGCCCACGTAACTCACTTTTACACTTAACAAGATTCATAGTTATTTCAGAAGTAAATCTAAATAGAAATATATAAAAGATGCACAGATAACTAACTTAATAGAAATAAAAAAGTGCTCATTGTCCAGACTATCTGATGTGCTTGTTATATCGAAGCTGTATGCAGAGCGTTACGGACTAGGGGGGTCACTTCAATGGTCTAAGACAGGGTTTCCCAACCTTTTTCGGCAAACGGCTCCCTAGAATACACGGATACTTAATACCGCTCCCTCCCTACATACATTCTTACATAATAATTTTAGTAGTAGTAATAATTTATTTTTCATATTTGTTATTGTGTAACACGCATTTCTTTATAACAGATACGAATAGTAACATATAAATTATAAAGGGATTCTACGTCAATGCTGAATATAAAAGATTGGAACTTTTTTTTTTACCAACTATCAGTTTAAAACGTAATTTTTACTCGTTTGCCTTTATGAATTGTATGTAGCAAAAGCAACATTATCAAATTTTCCAAATATAATTTTCAAAATATAAATATAATTTTCAAAATATAAATATAATTTTTAACTATATTTTCGCGAATGAACAAAAGACAATTTTATCAGCACTTTGTAAATAAATTGTACTGTACTTTAATTGTACTGTACTTTAACGTTGTTAAAGACGGCCTTGCTATTATCAACATACACTCATTGTACAGGAATCGTAATAGGATTATAGATTATAACCATGATCTATCGGCTTAGTCACGGTTGCAAAAATCCAAGATCCATTCGATAGATTAGAAAATGTGAATTAGAAATGAATTAGATTCAGAAAACACTTAAGAAACTTTGTCAAAATTACGAGGTGTGATTTTTTAATTAATTTTTTAATTGAAAAATAAGTGTTAGGCAATCAATTTCCATATGAATTGTGAATCCTAAAGAAAATGGGTTGCAAAACACCTAGTAATATTACTAGAAGTTCTCTGCCCCCCACCCCTCAAGTAGGATCTCGGGACCCCCTATACGATAAATTTGACCACCGCCTAACTGAAGTCTCGTAAAACACCCACTGGTGGGCGGTACGAACCCCTGATCTAAGGGAAACGATCTTGAAGCATGTTTGAGGCGGAAAGAACATGCCAGGTATGCGCGATAACTCTAAAAGGTTGTCCTTCCTTCATACCACCAAAGGAGTTGGTCTCACAAATTTGATTGAACCTGAACGCACCTGCTGAAAAGAGGGTCATTCTAAAAACATTATTTTTCGCAATACGACAGAGAAAAAATCTATGTAAAAATGCCGAAAAACAATTTAGAAGAAAAATGCTTCTAGACACGTCACGTATCCTTTTATGTCAATCTGTCGCGCGGTTGGTTAGTCAATCACAATTCAGTTTGAAATAGCATTTGTGTCGGCAAACACGCAGAATGGATGTATCTTATTTTAGATGCGTCCCAACATTTTACGATGCTCTGACCGTCAATTAGTCTGTCATACTTAAGTTTTTACTAGCAATTTTGACCGCTTAGCACATTTCGGGTTGAATATAATTTTAGTTGGTATCCTCGGCCCCAAAGCTAACAGCCGTTATGCCATTTTTAAAATGACTTTTTCCCTGTTGATTGCGGTATGTTTATGGTTAGTTTATCGGTAATCGCCGATGCATTTCTATCTGGTAATGTTGACGAGGCTATCCAGGTATTTATTTGCAGTCTCTTCAAATCCAAATTTTCTACCCTTGTGTCACATCTTCTCGCCGTGAGAGGAAGATAAATGTCATCATTTTAGTTGATCTATCACGCTAAAATGTTAGATAACGTTATCATGGCTAAATGCACAGGGTTAAAGATGATCATATTTTACACATTGAATGCATTACGATACGACTAAGTTGGAAACAGCATTTTTCTTGGTCTATCACGCTTGAGTTTTAAATAACATGTCCACGCATCTATAAGACTCTCCCTGCCGCAGTTTGCTCTGTAATACCCAAGGCTGAAATATTGTCTTCGTTGGTCTGTCACGTTCATGTTTGAAATATCATTTTCGTTGGGCTGGCACGTTCAAGTCTGAAATATCAATTTCGTTGGTCTGACACGTTCAAAGTTGAAATATCATTTTCGCAGGTCTGGCATGTTCAAGTTTCAAATATCATTTTCATTGACCTGTCAAGTTCAAGTTTAAAATACTATTTTCGCTGGTCTGTCATATTTAAGTTTGAAATATAATTTTCTTTGGCTTGTCACATTCAAGTTTGAAACATCATTTCCGTTGTCTGTCACTTTCAAGTTCATTTTCGCTGGTCTGTCATGTACAAGTTTTAAATAAAATTTTCGTTCATCTGTTACGCTTAAGTTTTTTAATATTTTCGCTGGTTTAAGCTTAAAAATATCATTTTTTTTTTTTGGTCTTCCACGTTCAATTTCGAAATAGCATTTTCACCGCTTATCGCGTAGATTGGACGGACGCATCTTAAAATTGAATTCGTTTTCATTATTCTTGTGATACCATTCTCTGTATTTGCTTTCCATACTTTGCTTTTCGTAAGCAAATTTCTTCTGTTTTTTTTTGTCAACCTATGAAATCCATTTATTTGTCAAACGTCAGTCATTTGCAAACGTCACGCTCTGGGATATGTACAAGGGGGCGTTGGCACGTATCCAATGCAGAGAATGCAGTTTTTCGAAAATAAACGGATTGGGAAAACATGACAAGTAACACTATAAGGATTCGTGTATTGGAACCTACTAATGGTAATATTAGCCTCAGTAAGGTCGATTTCAATGTGTTTTAGATTTTTTATATCTTCAACTTTTAAAAATATATTGCAATTATGAAATCTTATGATGAAATTAATTCAAGAAAAATCAAGCATGAGTTGTCTCCCTTAACGATCACTACTCCTTTAATAAAACCCGCTCTATTAGAATGCGGAATCTCTTTTAAAGTAAAACAAACATGTTTTAACAGAAATAAAATGACATTTTAGAGAATCTGTGAAAATATAAACGGCAATGAAATATGTGAATTTCTCACAGATATCAAAATCTACAACAAAATAGAAGCTTTGCCCACAAAATAAATAGGCACGCAAATCATACACAACTATAAAACGAAATGTATAAGAATTCCACCTACAAAACGAATAGTCAAATAAGAAACAACTAAACATTCAGCCAATAAAACTATATTCATCTACAAGCTATTCTGCTCAGAACAAAAATGTTCTTCTGAAACAGCATGACTATATTTATAGATTCAACAGAAAATTAGCCATCAAAAATCGACATGTTTTCCTGAAACACAGCAATCAATCCTTGAATAATGTAAACAATTATCAATCGCAATTTATATGGATGTTAGGAAAAATCGAATGAATGTATTTTTAGATATTTGTGAAAATGTGAAATTAGGAGTATTTTTTTCAGGGGAGGGGACATTTTCAGTCGTTTTAAAGTAAGAAAATAACCGTTTTTATCGTATCTTTATTACTTGTTTCATTAGTATACTTGCGCAGCATTTTCTCCTTTATGCATGTTTAATTTAAGAGGAGATACAACTCTTGTTTGTTTCTCTTAGAATCCATTTTTTCTTTTAAATGATCCATAGGAGAATGTATCTCCAAAAATAACACGTACATTGGCATGACTCGAACCAACATCTCTCGTCGATTAACACGTCAATTATCTTCCCCGAATTGCTCCATTTATCAGCACCCCATACCACACGACACCTACAAAACTGAATTTAGAGACATGCTAATAAAAAAAAACACTGCCATTTTAACTGTCTCACACTTTGATGTACGTCTCCCGATTATTGAAGCCTTGTTAATCCGGCTTAAAAAACCAACCATTAACCAGGCGCAATATGAAATGGATGGTACGCTTAAATGCTTTTAAGTATTTTAAGTATTGCAAACGATTTTAATCGTGTTTCCATTCAACTCACTATTTCAGTTTTCCTTTTTTACTATTTTTTATCACTGCCTTAGGACGACCTATAGAGGTCGAAAACGTTCGCGAATACGGCAAGTTTCTTTTTACACTTGAGCAGAAGGTTCGGAAACTAGTTCATCAAAAAGAAAAAAATGGATTGTAAGTGAAACAAATAAGAGTTGTCTTTGCTCTTCAATGAAACATACTTGTAAGCAACTAATTTTAGTCGATTTCAGCCAATATTCATGAAGAACTATGAGATATTTGTCATAATCTTTTGCAATCTAACAGTTTTAACCCTCCGAGTTTTCTCAGAATATTTGGCTCCATCAGTTTTCTGAGATCATGGTATATAACTTCATGCTAAATATTTAGAAAAACAAATGAAGCAATTTTAAAACATCGGAAGGAAAACAACTATAGACTAATATTTAACGGACTAATACGATAACCCTCTTCATGTGTATCTTGTTCAACTCGGGAATTTCGAATTGTACCCTATATTTAATCCATGCTCTCGTTCCGTCAGCCATGACTGGGTAGAAGTTTAAAGCAATTTACAATTGTATTCTTAGTACCGCCCGCGTTGAGGTTTGAACCTTCAAGTTCCAGAAGACATTCTCATAGAATTAAATTTAACTAAGTATTTTATCAGCTACGCAGCGTGTCCTTACACATAATTTTAATCAGAATTTTGTTGGCCTTAAACCTATTCTTCTTTTTTAGGCAAACAATCTTAATACCTACCACTATAGCTCACTATTTATTACTACGTATAACTGTAACTATATATATAATGTTTGTATTGCTGTGTTTTTTTTTAATATTAAAGAGTATGTTGTGAACTGAC
>NC_136483.1:114536698-114546698 GCF_053919585.1 Euprymna scolopes | reverse complement strand
TATATCTCTCGACTAACAGATCAAAGTTTCATATTCATGCATAAAAAAGCATATGCATGGAAATCAAAGCAAAGATCTACAAAGCGTAAAAAAGAAATGACCTTAACTATTAAACACCCGACCCTTAGATCTTGCTCACTTTTTAGTCTTGTTTGTGTTAAGGAAGTAGCGGGGTCGAGGAGGGGTGGCACCCGGCCGTGTGAGGTCGTAAAATACGCAGATTTCATATTTATTATCACAGAGCCAATTCTTTATTGAATACTAGACTACCCGTGACCCGTTGGGTCAGTATGTTATATTAGCTATGGAATTAATGTATGAGCGTGACACTTGTGACGCAAAGAAAATAGTTTTTGTGGCCTAACAGAAACATTTCTATGAAAGTATATTAAAATAAAAAAAGAATATATATAGATTTCTATGAGTCGGTCTGTTTATAATTATTTAATTTTGAAAAAAACAAACAAACAAACAAACGAACTTACAGCCATTGAATTATAAGTGGTTTGCCATACTTAATACATAAATGTGCACTGAACAGATACCATAATACTTAAAGTTCATTCAAATTTTGATATATCTTTTAATTTACACGCGAAAAAAACAAAAAACAAAACAATTGAGACACTGAAAACATACACAGTAAAACAATACGTTTTATAGTCGCGTTGATTATTTATTTGTAACGCAAATTAAAAAAAACTATTTTCAGAGTTATTTATTTATGTTGGTAGTGTAGAAGAAAATGTATGAATGTTTTTTAAGAAAGGTGTATTAAAAATGGAGCATAAATAAAAAAAAATGAAGGCGATGGGTGAATCGCCGTTGTAAAATGCTCTTATGGTTGTCAACAGGTTAAAGTAGATTTATTTGTAAGAAAATTGCGTTAAAATAACTTAAACGTAATACGAAATGAACGATGTGAAAAATGCAGAAAGTATTAACAATTGTTTATTTGGATAATTTAAACGCGAAAAAAAAACAGTTGGGACGCTGAAAACGTACATAGTAAAACAATACGTTTTATTGTCGCGTTGATTATTTGTTTATGTACGCATACGCAACCGGAAGTCGTAAACCGGATGTTGAGTTACAACACACGTTACAAGTTTAATTGTAGTTTTATAATTATATAGATTATATTATTACTAATATATAGTACTGATTTCAAAAGTTAAAAAAAAAATGGCATGGGTGCCATCGGCTAGAATCGAGACCAAAACGTTTAGCGGTCCAACTGTGTCCTCTACCGATGAAACTATAGAGAGATAGGTAAAACGCCTAGAAGAAATGAATTGAATTTGGCTATGCATAGAAGAAATATGTCGGCTAGTTGCATTCCAACTTGCCGATATATGTATGTGTGAGCCATTCAACCATCCAAACAAAGATTTTATTCGTTATAAATCATCACTTAGTACATGATCACTATTTCTTGTTAATTTCAGTGTTATGTGACAAGTAGTTTAAGAGTTTATCGGTTAAATATTTACAGACAGACAGACGCACATATATATCTGTTTTATTTATATAGATATAGGATAAACCAGATACTGCTACATTGTTGTTGAGCCTTGTGTATTAGTTTACAATCGTCCACCATTTCGTAACATGCCGCTTGATAAATCGACAGAAAGTATTACACATTTTGTATTTCACGTATAGGCTGCTCTAAAAATGGAACGGAACATTGGCTCTTTGATTTTGCAAAGTGCGCTCACGTGATTGCCGACAGTAAAAATAAGAAACAATTGCGAAAAACCAATCAGTCGACGACGTCCATTTCTCGAAAGAGAAAATCCGATTGAAAAGCACTTACATCTTATTTACGAATTCCGTCCTATTTAAGAATTTCCTGTCGACTTAAATACTTTTTGATATTCGCAGTTACGAATTGCAGCTTGCGCTCACAACTGTCACATTTTTCTTTCCTTTTTCGAATAGTTCAATCATCATCATCATCATCATCATCATCATCATCATCATCATCATCGGGAAGAGTTCTTAGCGATGATATGCTTGTAAAATCTACAATATTCATTTATGTATATTATGAAATTTTTGTTGTTTCCTTAAAACATCCGTTTCCCGTGACTCACACTTAACACACTGTGAAGAGGTTACGCAGATCAATCAATATATTGACCTTTCCAAGTTTAGAGTTCTGACGACGACATGGAAATGTAGAAATATTGATCGATTCACGTAGACTGTATATATTGTTTATATAATTATATATCTATAATCATATATATATATATATATATATATATATATATATATATGTGTGTGTGTATATATATATATATATATATATATATATATATATATACTTTTCAAACTCTAAGGCTTTCTGGTGTAAAGAAAACATTTGTTCGTTATCCTGATGCTTTTGAATCGTATAAAATTAACCAAAAAGGAAATCCAGAAATGTATTATACAAAAAATGTATATATATATATATATATATATATATATATATATATATATATATATATATATATATATATATATATATATATATACAGGTTTTTTGAAGCATGAAAAACGATGTTACTTTTTGTATTTAATATTTTATTGTAAATTTTTTATATTTCAATCGGACCTCCGCTCTTGGTCACAAGAAAGTATCGAAATTCGATACTTTTTTGTGACCAAGAGCGGAGGTCCGCTTGAAATATATTCTTATTTTAGTAAGGGGGATGATGATGTCGGTTAAAATGATAAAAAATGATTGTCGAAATTCGTAACATATCCAAGAATTATAAAAAATGACGAAATGCGAGTTAATTCATTGGTGTGTTGTAATGAAAAAATCAGCCCAGGCAATATATCAAAGTTATCATTTTAGTATCATTTTTAGTAAGCTATAAGGTGTGTTTACTTTATAAAAAATGATTGTCGAAATAAGTGATATATCCACGAATTATAGAAAATGATGCAATGTGAGTTAATTGATTGGTGTGCTTGTTATGAAATAATTTGTCTAGACAATATATCAAAGTTATAATTTTAGTAAGGTGTGCGATAAGGTAAGTCTATTGTCGAAATTAGTACCATATCCAAGAGTTATGAAAAATGATGAAATGTGAGTTAATTGACAGTTGTGTTTTTTATGAAATAATCAGCACATATAATATATCAATTTTTTTTTATTTTAGTAAAAGGAGAGGTGGGTTAAAATGATTATAAATTATTGTCGAACATAGTAACATATTCAATAATTATTAACAATTAAGAAATGTGAGTTAATTGACCAGCGCGTTTGTAATGAAATAATCAGCCCATGAAATATATCAAAGTTATTATTTTAGTAAGGGGCGATAACTTTTAATAAAAGGGCTAGAATAATATGATTGTGCCTTCCTTTATGCTGAACAGAACGCCCACAGACTGCCCAGCAACAATATATTACATATGAAAAATGCCGCTGAGGAATTTCTACAGGTCTTGCTAGTATATATAATATATGTATGTGTGCGTGTGTGTGTGGGTATTAGTGATAGGATGATTCCAATATTTTCCCGATTCCGATACAATGAACAATTCTGGTGGACTGCGATGGATCCCCTATCTTGAGTAGACAATCAATCAATTTGATTGAAAAATGGGCGATTTCACCGATTTTGATGTCAATAAAAATATGAGAGTTTGAAACATTCATTGATCATCATTCAATCCCGGGCAACGTCGGGTCTCCTTGTTAGTTACAGATAATTTTATAAAATTAACAGTCGAGTCTCTACAGTGCAATGTAGACTACAATGTATTGTGGACTTGCAGATGGGTGTATGAAGCCTCCTCTCGGTACACTGCGGGATTATTTAAAAACTTTTATCGAAAAAAATCAATTTAGGTAACTTTATGATGTAGTAGAGCTGACATCAATTCAATGTAGCCGCCTCCAGCCTCGATACGGGTCCGGAACTGGAAGCATGCCTTTTCTACAGAAGGATGGGAGCCAGTGAGAGAAGGGTGCAAAATCGTAACACTCTTTCTGAAGCCAAGCTTGGGTCTCTTTGGAATTGTAGGCCGGCGCTGAGTCTTGCTGCCACACCCAGAATCTGCCAGCGGCCACCCGATTGCACCGGGGGATCACCACAGTTTTCAACACATCCAAGTACATTTTGGTGTTGACTTTCAACTGACTTCACGGGGTAGGTAGCTTGTTCTCGTCCGTCAAACATGACTGGGTAGAAATCTCAAGTAATTCGTAATTGTATCCTTAGTGTGTGTGTGTGTGAGTGTGTGTACATACACACACACACATATACATTTCATTAAACAAAAAAATAGGTTTTTTGTCTATTAATTCTGTTCTTGAAGCTTTCCAACATCCGAATGACGATCTTTACTTCCGGCAGGAACTGGCTGATGTAATCGCCATATTTGTTGTAAGTCTGAGTACTTTCCAATCCTTCTCGATTCATCATCAGGGCTAGATTAATCTAACTGGTTTTTAACAATTTATACGATTTCTTTAGACCAGTAAAAAACGACAATTCTCAATACGGTTCCTGGTAAGAATTGTCTAAAGATAGCGGTTTCAATCCTACCCAAAGGCTTACTTGGCCAAAACGTTGTGAGACGACAACAACTACGGAAGGCAGTAATTGCAATGAATGCAGTTAGGAGGTTCAGAGTACCACCTGACGAAGGCCAGAGGAATAGTTGATCGAAACGTCGTGAAACAACTAAGAAAAGATGAGGATAATAGTCCGCAATAAAAGTTGTAACTAACTGGTTTCTCTATAATTTTGTTTGTCTATACTCTTTTAGGGCTAATAAAAACTTTCCATTTTTGGGATTATTTTACCATATTTGTCCCAAATTTTCTGTGTATGTCTATTTATCAGTTTTGCATGGTGCTGAACTCAAATTTAAATATGTTAAGGTCTTGGGGACATTTGGGGTTAAATGGGGGGGAGGCAGATGATGGACTTCGTAATTTCTTTTTTGCATGGTGCAGAACTCAAATTTACATATGTTAAGGCCTAAAACTGCACTGTTTGTTCATTTTCACCAGGATTTGACGTCCCCTAGGGACTTTTGGGGATAGCTGCAATGCAAATGCTGAACTTAGTCATTTTTTATGCCTCGTTCACTGTGCACTCACGGGGGACCATCCATGCTTCACTTGTTGTATTAGCAATCACAATTGAGGCTAATATTAGGAAAATGACTCGATTTTTCGTACCTATTTCTAAATACCTGAATATTTGAAGGTATACTTTGAATTTAATGAAAGAAATATTAGTAATGTTGAATGAATTCTATATTATATTCCTCATGAGTTTTTTATGTTTGTATGTAGATATGTATTTTTATCTTTTACAAATGAAACATATTGTATTTTATATATATATATATACATATTCAATAAGATAAAAAGCTATAGCAAACATCTAAATGACTATTTTAACCACAGTTCCTGATTTCAAAAAACGAAAAATTAAAAGATTCATCTGCCTTACTTTTAATGCTAGGTTTATTCATGGTGTCTTTTAAATTCAATAAAAACCCTTCAAAATTTGCTGATGAGGAGACCTTGCTTATCAAAAAACTATATATAATTATTGTACATAACTTGATGTATACCACAATAAAAAGCATTGTTTTCCGAAACGATCCTACAGATAATTGATTTTGTTGTTGTTCCTTCTTATGAAACGGATTTTTAATTTAATTATAATTTGATTTTTAAATTTTAAATTATCAATCACATTACTTAATATATATATATATATATATATATATATATATATATATATGTATACCTATTCTGAAACCCTCTCAGACAAAACTTTGATATGGCTTATTTGCATATATAATTTTTTTTAAAGAGTTTGTAATATATAAATACTATGTAATACATATTTATGATAGGTATTAACAACTGCTATTGTATATACCCAATAATTTTATTTATAATACATTTATTATAGTTATTATATAAAATTCATTAAAGAGATATAAATAAAAACATAACGTTTTAAAACATTTTTAGCATTTCATTTTAAAGGGAGATAATTAGATGAAAACTTTCAGAATTAAATAACGCTGGTGTTGTGGAGAACAGATACTGTACTTTGAATTATCTATTTGTAGAAAACATAATGAACTAGGCACAACGTCACTCGAAAGTGTGGGAAAATGTGTATCTATCTTACTTATAGCAAGAATAATCAATTACTATAATAGCACATTTGCTCCAGGTACATAAATCTTCGAAATCGTTTAAAAAATTTTATTGAAAATAATTAGAGTTCTTTATGTACAATTATTTCATTAGCGTGGAGTGGGTAAAAAGACAAAGAATAAAAGAATTGGTTAGTAAGATCACCCAGCCCTGTCTAAATAATAGAAGCTCACTGTTTTCCGGTTCATAGACGACCGAAAAAAAGCAGGCTAATCTCTAAGTAGGAGTGAGATCTAAATTATTTTACTTTACATCATATAGTCATTGCTTACCAAGGCCCAGAGGCCACTAAGGAATAAGGTTAAAAAGGTTGGGGGAACAAAGAAAAAAGAAAAAAAATGGGATGGGGGAATTTGGGGAGTGATTGATGTCCTTCCAAGATGAATGAAATTTAGAGAAATACAGGAACGAAAAATATAAAAATAGAGGGAGTCGTTCATTCACTCGACAAGCTAAAAGACTAAAAACATACCCGAAGAACTAGTATCTGAAATGACCAGAAACCGTGTGCACTATGCGCAGGCAGAGAACACATGCTCATACGTGATTCTTCCACGTACACATATGATCGCTATTTGATCCACATTCTTTTAATAACCGCGATGACTTTACTCATAGATATAAGACTTAGAAGACAAACAATGTTTTTTTGACTAGGCCTAGATGAATGACAAGAAAACAAAAATCTATAAATATATAGTCAGCACCCGTATATATATTTTTTAAATATAAAAACTTTTAAATTATATAATATAATGATAATATAATAACGAATTACTTTAGATTCCTACCTAGTCAGAAATAGTTACTTCCCCTGTGAATTAAATAAAGAGTTTCATTTGAAATTCCCCAGAGATTCCTGAGTTCGATAGAAAGATTCCCGAGTTCGACAGAAAGGTTTTCGAGTTCGACAAGATGCATCTGAAGAAGGTCAGAGATTGCACCATCCAAGATGAGAATAATGTTCTGAATGATCCAAATAATGCAACAGCTAATTTATCTAATAAAAGCCAAAGAAACCATTATTAAAAATGCTTGAATTTACTTTAATTATAGATTATATAATAACATAAAGATATGAGGATGAAATAAACAACAACGAGAAAGCCAGAAGCACAAATCGTTTTTATTTCACCTTAAAATGGCGCTGTGTATTCATCAGAGATGATCTGAATCGTTTTTACGATCGCTATTTTTCGTCACATTTTCATCAAACATTAAATAACCGAAGCACAAATTATAAAAACAATTAAAATAAATTTCTCTATGTCTTAAATAAGCAAGACACATTAAGAAGAAATAGTTCTATATATAGTTTAAACTGTATATAAAAATTAGTTCTGTGTCCCCTTTTTTTTGTTTAAATTGCGTCAATCGCTTTATTGCAGATTAGTAAAATATCAATATTTCACTAAATTATACGCAACACACACACACACACAAAAAAAACCAGAAAAAAAACATGAAAATTGTATCATCAAATGACTGTTTCAAGATTAGTTATTTCGCAAAATTTTATTCAAATCCATGCGATATTCACAAAGTTATGACATTTTATTTATTATCAAGTAATTTATATTGCGCATCACTTTATCGCAGGTCTTTTAAAATGCAAAAAAGGGGCGATTAACGGTTATTGAAAAGGAAATGATTGTTGCTGGACTTGCAGAAGGATTGTTAATCAGAGATTTAGCTATGGAGCTGGAAATCAGACATTGTATTTGAGCTAGTTGCTCTCTGTATTTTTTTGATGTCTTCGATTCAGAAGTCTATTCGCAATTCATTCGCTGCACTCTTTATTCTCTACCATTCCCGCTTTCTCTCAAAAACATGATGATGATAGTCTCAGTTTTGACTATAAATACTATTATGGCAGGTGTTCTTCAAAATAGCCTTATTTATTCCCTGCTTACTTTGCTTCAGTTCTCGTGACTTGCTCGTTTCGTGTTTTTTTTTTTTATCTATTCGCTGTTTTGATACCACATTAGAATACAACTTCTTATTCCAGTAGTTTCTTTTCAAGAATTCCAAACTTGAGGAAGTATCTTCCTGATCACTTGTTCCTCCGAACAATAGATTTGATTTTTTTTAAAGATTAAGATCAATAGGCATCTTCTGTTTCTACTATAATCACTTTTACACCCCCACCCCCACATAATTATATATATATATATATATATATATAAATAAATATAAATATATATATATATATATATATATATATATATATATATATATATATATATAAATATATATATATATATATATATAAATATATATATATATATATATATAAATATATATATATATATATATATATATATATATATATATATATATATATATATATATATATATATATATATATACTCTTTTAACAAAGACCAAGACTCCAAAGAATAGGTTGAAACCAAAAAAAAAAAAAAAGTGTATTTCATTGTTAGTTACAATTGTTTCAAGACCATTTGGATAAATTCAAACATTATGTCGTTTGAAAATTTTCACAAGCACAACCTTCCTCCATACTTATTGAATAAAAAAAAAACGTTAACAATAAAACATTATGGAAAAACAGTTCCTTTATAAGGAAAGGAAAACAAGCGAAACTATGTTACTATTAGGCTGTTTTTTTCGGAGGAAAACGAATTAAAAAAATTTTCACATATGTGAATATCCTCTATACAACATATTTCAAGTTTGTAGATCGAAAATGCGTTGAGAACTGTCCTCACACACACACATTCCCACTTTTATAGATATACTAGCATTTCAGCCCGGCGTTGCCCGGGTGTTTGGATGTGTATGTTGAGCAAAAAAAAAAAATAGTGGTAGTAGGATAGCAGGCTCGAACCCGTACCGCGAAGGAGGAAAAGAACGGGGGGAAAACGTGACGTCTTTGCTGTTACGACCACCGCAAAACCGGAAGTGACGTAGGTTTTAATTAAGGCTAGACAATCGAAAAGAGGAGAGAACTTTTGAAAATATCGGCGAAAAAAGCGATTCCTCCCTGTAGAAAAGTGCCCAGTTGAGGGTGAAGAAATTAATGTTTTTAGCCAATTTTTCGGCATTTGTTGTCTGAAAGGTCGAGATTCAAAACGATACTGATCTTGTGAAAATCCGTCGTCTCTGTCGAAAGTTTTAGGAAGACATGCAAACATACATAAATACATTTATATATTGGTAGCTCAAATTTTCGACCTCAACCGATTAAAAGGCTTGCCCTATCTCTGAATACTCTTTATGTAAAATTTCAAATGTTTAGACCAAAAATTGGCTGAGTAATTTGGTAGAGATCACAGAGGTCAATTCTTTTTAAACTTTGACCCCTATTATGATCCGATTAAGATTTATTGTTTTGGACTCTAATCAAGTTATTAAGTTAAATCCATGTCAAAGTAACCTATATCAAACATTTCAAGTGTTTAGACTCAAAATTGGCGGAGGAGTTTGGTAGAGTTCTCAAAGGTCAACTCGTTTAATTTTGACCCCTTAACAACCAAATTTCCGGCCTAAAAACGATCACATCGATTTTCCCAAATCTCAGCACACTGTATATCAAATTTCGAGTCTGTAGACTAAAAATTGACAGTTATTGCGTACGGAAATGTACACAGACAGGCAGACAGACAGACAGACAGACACACAGACACACAGACACGTTCACTTTTATAGATATATAGATAGACATATATATAGAGAGACGTATTACAATATTAGATGCAAACTCATAAGGTATACCGAGTAGGTTCCGGGATATTGGCATTTAAAATGACGTCAATATATGTTGGGACACCCTGTATG
>NC_136483.1:114519198-114531698 GCF_053919585.1 Euprymna scolopes | reverse complement strand
CATAATAGTGTCAAGCACAGTTTTTTGTCCAGAGACGAACTGCCATCTGAAAATGTCGGCATAACAAATTATGCTATTGCCTCGATATGCAAATGCACGGTTGATGCTGTTGGATGCGCTTCCTGATTCTCTGACGTGTAAACAAAACATTTTCGATCCGTCTGTCCCGGAAAAAAAAGAAGATTTTTAACACAAGACAAATTCATGTGTGCAATGTTGTTCAAAATAAAGAACGCCATTTAAAAATAATAAACGAAATCCTAATCTTTTTTGTTTACCTCAGCTACACTACTACTTCCTATGGTATTCGGTGCGAATTGTTAATGCTGGCCAAAGAGTTTCTAACTAGTAGAAAATGAGAAGGGGAAAGTAAGAGGGAGAATATATATATATTATATATATTTATTTATTTATTCATTCAAGCAAATATTATTAAATGCAACGGAGGCACTTTGCTTTATGATTCTTTTTTTTTTTAATTTTTCGATCTTCCGTATCAAAATCAAAAATCTTAATAAAAGTTCCATAGTTATTGCTGTCACGAGCGCTTTCGATTCGTCCACGAATCATCATCAGGTATTGAAGTAAAAGTAATCCATGGGAGAATGTAACTCCGAAAATAATACATACGTGGCATACAACGACACCATTGTCCCGGCGAATAACCATGCATCTAAATAATACTAGTGCATATATATATATATAAACATTTGATAAAAGGACATTACTCTCCCCCCCTCCAATCTTAGAAAGGTCCTCGTTGACAGCATAAAAATTATACCACATAGAAAATAAAACATTAAAAAATTAAAAATTCTTGAAACGTCATATATTAGAACCCTTCAACACACTATAAATGATATTGCATTCGAGAAAAGCAGTAACGTCCTAAAATTTCTTGCGTAGTTCGTATTGGACGGACCTTGTTAACAGTGTCCACGAACTTGCTGATTTTAATACTCGAATTCTTAATCGATCTATATTTTTAATCGAATTTTCATCGACTCTATATATCTTTACTTATCACCTAACGACGTTTACTGTATATATTAGTTCTCACTTTTAATTCTCATATTCGCTTCTTTGCAGTTTTATTTCAACACCTCAAGATGATTCGTGGACGAATCGAAAGCGCTCGTGACAACAACAAGTATGGAACTTTTAAAAAAGATTAAACGAAAAATCGAAATATGAAAAAAAAAAAGCAATCATAAAGCAAAGTGCACCGTTGCATTTAATAATATTTTCCCGAATAAAAAAAATGCTACCTAAATATATATATATATATATATATATATATATATATATATATATATATATATATATATATATATATAGTGTTGTGACGATTAATTGGAATCGAAATCGGGGGTCAGAAAAATCAGAACTTCTTAGAATATCAGAATCGAAAAACTGTGTGCCTATTTTCTGATGCTTAAAACGATTCTTTTAATTGTCTGTTTTATTTGATTTTGTTAAAACAAAATCTTCCAACGTCGGTACTGATGACAAAATAATAACTATTTATTTATTTTAAGCTACTAGTAAATTTAAAACTTGCAGATCATCCCCACAAGTGTATTTTTACATCTGAGAAAATATATGTACATTTAATGTGTTTTTACGGTAATCAGGAAATATAACAACTTTATAGTTAACTATTTAGAGGTTTATGCGAATCAGAATCGATAATTTTATCGGACTCGGTAAATTTATAACAGCATCGGGGTCGGAAAAATATTGGAATCATCCCATCATATATATATGTATATATAATTCCTCGGCATTGAATATATGTTCGAAAATTAATATACATAACAATATTGAAGTTTTCACTCCTAAGTGTCCAACAATATATTTAATAACAACCATAGCATTTGGACTAATTTTCCCAAGTATTTCTGATATAGAAATAATTATAGATAGGATCCCGCCGAAGATTAAAATACAAAGTAATTGCTAAGTTATCGTCATCATCTGAAGAAGTTTTGTCTTGGTTTGTAAGGAAGGAATAGTAAGTTTATAGTGTTTGACATTAATTCTTATTACTTCAAGCAAATTGTTGGACTGTGCAATGAGAACTAGTGAAAAGTGAAACATTTCATTTAGACATTGGCATAGTGTAATTAAATACCACAATAAATTTTCGATCAGAAAAAATCGGGAAAAATTTTGATATTACGATGGGTTCCCCAACTTGGCTTAGGTAACAGACCTTGTGGTCTGTACATCATTATAGAAATCAATAGAAAAATACCGGGTATAACTGGGGGAACTTTTATAGAGATGGCGCAATATTCTTTATAAATTCTGGTGATATAAATTTAGAAAGAACTAAACAACTATTTTACAACTTCTTTAAAGATATTGACCTAAAAATAACCATTGGTATTAGCCGTAAAGTAGTTAACTTTTTATATATTACCCTCGATTTAATTAACGATAGATACAAACCATACCATAAACGTAATTAAACATTATATTATATCGACTTCAAATCTAATCACCCAAACTCAGCAAAGAAAGCTATTATCCCTAGCATCCCTCCAAAATATTTAGATTATCTTATATCGACCAAATATTTAATAGTAAGAAAAATATTATAACGAAGCAATTGCTAGATAAGTTTTAATAGTTAAATTAAATATATTAAGTAGGAACCTAATGAACTAAATAGAAAGGATAGACAAATGTTATATCTTATAATATGGCTATGGGCAATTCTAGGCATAATGTTTTTAAAAACGTTAGAATAAGCACTAATAGCTCCGATCCGTTAGGAATAGGTTCCGCAAACAAGCACCACGGAAATATGAAACTATAAGAAAAACAGGCGTAGAGAGTTTATATGGTTTAATCTGCCTTACAGTTTCAAAACAACTTACCAAAGGAATTTTACCAGATTCTTGATAGAGACTTCCATAAAAGTAATAACTTAAGTAAGCTCATATGCAAAAATACAGTTAAATTATAATTTTCACCATCTGTAAACCTAGCGAAAATTACAAGAAGTTCTAATAACACAAAAATAGATGAGGCAATTAAGGAAAATAGACCAGCTACTAGGCATAACACTAAAAATGAACCTCTCTGTAACAGTAAAAACAAAATACATATCCCTTTGATAATAAATACCTTGTTTCTGAAATGTATATGAATACGAAGTCATTGAAATTGGTAGAATTAGAGCATATATAGGTTCGACAGTTTCCGCAACATTATTGCATATAAAATAAAAAATGAGAAAACTAATAAGAATTCAAAATCTTTAACTAAATAAGCATAGAAATAACATAGAATACGCATTTAAATGATCAATATTAGAAAGTGCGAGAAAATATAGACTTAATAAATATGGGCGCTGCAACTTATGCACCTTCGAATCTTACCATATAGTAGCATCTAGGAAAATTGATTAAATCAACAGCAAGATTGATACAATGTTATTTGCATAAAAATAAGTATTTACTATCCCGCCTAAAACCTTACTAGGTAAATCAAAGGGATATAATTATCTGTATTTAACAGCTTTCAAAAATGAAATAAAATAAAATAAAAAGAAAATTAATAAATAAAAAAGAGCACGCCTGTGGAACTCTGTTCCGTCTGCCTGCTTCCCACCGGACTACAACTTGGATGTGTTCAAGTCCAACGTTAACAAATTCCTAATGAACCACCCCCTTAAGTAAACACTTCATCAAATCTCCACACTAACGTAATGTACTTGCAATAACCCTTATCCCTGAGTGGCTTCCGGGCCTTGATAAGTGGTGATCACTGTGTAAAAAAAAGGTGAAATAGTAATAGGATCTCGTCGAGTCATGCAAATATAAGTGAAAATATATAGTCCGCCTATCTTTATGCACCCAGTATAAATTCATAAAATATTATTAAACAAATATAGATGATTTTTAAGTTAGCACATACTGAATAACTAATAAAAATGTAATTTAGTCATAATGTGTGTGCAAACACAAATATTATAGGTGCGAATAATAAGTAATAATTTATAAATAAGATTCCATAAATATAGCAAGTATTAAATTTATATATATATATATATATATATATATATATATATATATATATATATATATATATATATATATATATAAGGAATTAACTGGTAAAACCTCTAATTGAATTCTCTCTCTTTAACAGAGTCGATTAATAAGTTATGTTAGCAAACATTCGTCTCCTATTAAGAAAACAATTTAAATAAAATGTTGAAGTACACTCGGACTGGAACAGGAGATCATTCGATCTGTAGTCGAATGCCCTACCACTCAACTATATCTTCCGATGACAAAAATCTTAAAAAAACAAATGATTTGCTGAGATTTTATTATCTTCCCTGGCAAGTGTAATGTAAAATATTCCCATGTAAAAATTATTTTATTTAATTTATAAAAAGACTATTTTTAGGATAAAATATTTTCGATTTTCAATACTTATTGAATGAATTTCTATACACAACATATATAAGAACACTGCTAGACATATGAGTCCACAATCATGATTTTTGTTTATTTTTTAGATTTTATTTCTGAAGCCGGAAACATAACTTTATTATTACTTTGGACAATATACTGGTTGATTGCATACTAATGCCCAGAGGACAGCATGAGTCCACAATCATGATTTTTGTTTATTTTTTAGATTTTATTTCATCAAAATATTTTATTATATATATATATATATATATATATATATATATATATATATATATATATATATATATATATATATATATATATATACAGGGTGAACCCCCCCCCCCAAAAAAAACAAAAACAAAACAAAAACAAAAGCTAAATGGAGGCCATCTAGAAAATATGCTGTAGAACGGAGAAAAAAGGCCAAAGACCCTAGTGTTTTGATGTGATATTTTGAATATAATAAACTAGTTATGACCAAAGTTTCATTTCATTCGGACAAAACACTAAGAAACAGGGCCTAATTACAGTTTGAGCCCGTTTTGTTTGGGTCACTCTGGGTTCAAAAACAGCCTACAGAAAATGGACTGTGATTGATGAAAGTATGATAGGTTATGAAAAGGAGGGGGTTGTCAAGAGTTAGGTTTTGATATTCAAAAATATTACCCTAAGCAAAATATGATGAAAGTAAAGATAATTTTCGCGAAAATATATGTTTTTATATCAACTTTGTTTCCATTCGTAGCCAAAAGTGACCAACAAAATGATGTTTCCTTACAAAGAGAAAATGTTATATATATATATAATAATATAAATATACAACAAATAAATGTTACTATAGTCAATAAAAGTTACTTTTATAGTAGAAAAGTTCATTGGTTTGTATTTTTAAGTAGTTAAAAAAAAATTTGTTTTAAATTCACGAACCTGTTTAAAAAAATCAAAATGGCAGCAACTTTGAAATGGAGAGCACCGTTTTCAACTTGAAGGAGGGGCACCTGAGCATTCTGTGTTAACAATTTAAGAGAGTTCCGTCCACGTAAGGAATATTTATAAACATAATGTAATGTTTTCCGTTATTTTGTGCTTGAGGAATATTCGATTATGGCATGTGTAGTTTATATAAAAATTCATTTAAGTAGTTATCGCCTCAAATTTCGTTTTAATTTCGGTTCGCTGAAATTGTTTAAAGTAAAGAGCATTAAAAATATTTCAAAACAAAGAAAACATGAACTGAACTTTTATTGACTATGATAACATTTATTTCTTGTATATTTATTTTTTCGGGTTGTTGGCTTTTCTGCTAAACACTCTTACTAAACAATATTGACGAAATCTCGAAAAACAAAGAAACAAAAACAGTTTTGAAAAATAATGAAGCTTTACTTACTTTAGTAAAATAATCCGAAACAGCAAAATGGGATATTAAAAATGTAAACACGTAATTACTTTAGTTTTTTAAAGCAAAGAATCGATATAAATATAAATAAGAAGAAAATGGCGTCCTTTTCAAACAGAAAAGCTTCGTTTCGGTTTTACAGTATTGAACGGTGTAGTATTGCGCCGTCGGATTCAGGATTGTACTATTGTAATGTGAAGAACACGCATAAAGGGTTGTAATCAACTGAATTCCTTCTAGTACACTGACAAAAAAGCTTAAGCAGATATATATAAATAAAAATAAAAATAAAAAGGTTATGTAAATGTTTTTAAAAAGACACGTAATCACGTGAACAGGATTTTTTCCTTCTTTTGACACGATAACAAGTAACGTTCTTATTTTTTATTATTTATCTATTTATCTATTTTCGAAAGAGTGTCACGTGCAAGTGGAGACGGAAAAAACAGAGTTATGCAAAATTTTTGTCGAGAATTATCTAAAGTTCCGACTTTTTTTTTGGCTTTAATAATAAGAACGTAAATTTATGAGGTAAACTTATTCAACACAATATGATTCAACTCAAAAACCTAAATAAAAGCTATCATGAATTAAGATTAAAAAAAAAACCTTGTTAAACTTTGTGACATATTTACATTCTATGGAGGTCAGGCGCGAACGATCACCCAATAATTTTATTAGACCATATTTCTTCAAACTGAAATATAATTATCAAAGTATACTTACGCAAATAGATATGAAGTCTTTATTAAAGTTTGTGCCATATTTGTATGGAGTACAGGCGCGAACGCAGACCCAAAAATTTTATTATACTATCCCTATTTAAGTTGAAACATACTTATCAAACTATTCTTATCTACCAAAAACCCTTGTAAACGTTTTTTTTTTCATTTTTTTATTTCCATACTTTGTGGGCCAGCCGCGAACGGAAATCCCACAATTTTAATGAACCACCGTTCTGCCAGATCAAACATACCCATTCCTGATCCTCGATAATCTTCTATCATTATATGTAATCAGTTTTTTAAAGTAGTCAACCATATAGGAGCCTATTCGTGACCATACACACACAGACGTTTAGCTTTATATTATAGATATACACGCATGCACACACATATATACACATATATATCTGTTTTTTTTTGTTAAAATATGATTTTTTCATTCCTAGTTCACAGTTTGTGTTTCTCAATCCTTTTTGTTTAGAAGCTCAATGCTTATTGAATATAACAACAGAGCATATATAGAATAATTTCATTATAGCTACATTCCAAATTCAAAATATTTTTCTTTACCAAACAGTCTTTTCAGCACGTCAAAATTTCCGCACATTTTTACAGATTTGTTCTGTTACAAATCAATTATTATTCTGTCAACATCGAATCTTTTCAGGTATATACTCATCAGAAACAGAAGCTTTTGTTTAGAAAGCAAAAAGGCACGATGAATAATACCGAAAAGAAAAGTACATCGAAAACCCAGCAATGCGTATTTATTTTCGTAGCCATCTCTGTTTAATGGTAAAGCTTTTTTTTAAAAAGTAAAATACTGTAAAAATATTAAAAAAAGGTCTTAGTCTACAAAGAAATTATTTTATTATCAATTAATATTTATTTTCTAAAATATGTTAACAAGGCTGATATCAAAAATAGGTTTATCAGTTAAAATAAATATTAAACCTGATGAAATAACCTGAAAAAAGTGTTAATATGTCGTAAAACAATAACGTTCAATCAATGAAAACGTTTAACATATGCATTTTATTTCTAGATAAGATTGTGGAAAAGGGGGTTATATACCGTCACAAGAAAACAGAACAAACTTATCAAACCATGTACGAAAGTTATTGGTTTCGCATTAAAAAACAAACAAACTAAACCAAAATACCTTATATGGGTTAAATCAGGTAAATGAAAAGAAAAAAATGCTAAAAATTCGTAAGTATATCCGACATCTCCCCCTCATCATTCACAATCCAACTAATTCCATCTTCATTCTATTCCATCAATTTCTAACTTTTCTCTTCACTTCGCGAAATCCGTACATTTTATTCAAATTTCGCTTCTCCTTAACACCCGGAAGCAGTACTTAGGAAAATACAAGAAACGACACCACAAGCAACCCTCTACCTCATTCCGTCGGTGAACATGGGGGCTTTCCCCTGCTCCCGCACCAATCTTATTCATCGCCTTTGTCCTATTGTTGAATGCCATTGTTCAAGGGTGACAGATTCAGCGTCTTATTCACCCGCTCCGCCATTGAGGTTGACATGTTTCGTCACTTATTGCATTAGGAAGCTCTTCGGACAACTTCCGTCATTAATGCAACGGCAGGAAAACAAACGGACGGGGCAAACAGACTGCGATTGTCGTGTAAGGAGTGATGATGCATGTAGGTGAGGTTAGGTTGTTGGAGACTGGAAGAGAGACGAAAAGAGAGAAATAGAACATTCTAGTGCTATTCACCCGTTATTGATCATGTGGAGCTATATTGCTGGGCGGAAATAATTTCAAAGATAGCCATGTTTACAACTTTTGTCTTGAAAGAAAACGTAAAAAATGGCACTTACAATATGCGGCAAAGTAATAATTAAAAATCGTTAGCGTTCTTACAAAAAACTACTTGTTGACGGTCCGTTACTGTAAAACGGCAAATTCATTCAACGAATTCGTTTGTTCTTAATGATTAAAAATACCAATAAAATTATAAATAAATAAATACCAATAAATTTAATAGTTAATGGTTAAACCATTTTTTTTAACGCATTCTTACGTTATCAGCTGAATATCCCACAGAGTTTGGCTTCCAATGCAGCCGGAAGTATAAGTCACCCGACGAGGTCATATTTTGAGCTAAACGATAACTATGTTATCGTCGTGACATAATGTAATTTACTTACTTAAGGTAAATAAAATATCTTGCTCTTTATGTTGATAACTGCCAATAACCTCGTTGCAATAATTGGTTTTACTTTTTCATACCTGTAACATTGAACCATATATATATATATATATATATATATATATATATATATATATGTTTTCTTTTTTATTACCGTTTTATCTACTTAGTTACACATGTTTCGGTTACCGAATCGTATTAACGATCCAATAACTTCACTAGATATTACAGAAATGGTTATAGAGAGGGGGAAGAGAGAGAAAGAGAGATAGAGAGAGGAGTAAGGAAAGAGGAGAGAATTTTAATTTTAAGTTATAAGATTTAATAAACATTATAAGGTGGTACGGGTAAGGGGGGTTTAAGCTGTTCAACCAGGCACGGATAGGAATATGGGAACGGAGTAGGGAAAAAGAGAGAAAGAAAGAGAGATAGAGATAGATAGATAGAGAGAGAGATATGAAGAAGGTGAAAAAAGAGGAGAGGCATAAGATGGATAGAGTTTTAGGGGCGGAGATAGACGGAAAGAAATATAGACATAAGAATAAATACTAAAAGCGAAAGGGAGAGGGAGAAAAGCAAGCAGTTAAACACGTCGCTCTGGTCTGTCGCACTTAGGTATTGCGTATATGTCATATGGGTTTTGACAGGTTAAATGTTTATGCACATTGGGAGGATGGGCGTTGTTTGCAGTAACTAAGATGCGCCCTATCAAAGCAGGTTTAGTTACATCAAACTTAAAAGCATTTATCTATTTAAATTCATTGACTATTAAAGATCTTAAAGAAATTAAGTAAGTAAATTAGAGTAAATTAAAATTGCTAGATATGGATTGAATAAATATAATAAAATATGGAATCATAAGAATATGGATGAAGGAGAAGTATATATATAATATATATAAATATATATATATATATATATAAAGATATATATATATATGTATATATATATTATATACTGATAATAGTAATGATAATAAAGGAAATGAGATGAAATTCGCTAATTGCATAAATACAGAAGGCATGAAATAGAATATATATATACATATATATACATATATACATATATATATATACACATACATATACACAACCATACATATATACACACATATATATACATATATATATACATATATATGCACAAATACACATACACACATATACAAAGATATATATATATATATAAATATATATAATAACTAAATAAAAGTAGGAGATATAAATAGGAATAATTAATTAGGCAAGGTTAGGCAGATGTATGATAAATTATGTTCCTATACATGTGGCAGGTTTAATATTTGGGAGTCTGTATGAAGTTGACCTGATAAGGGTTCATTAGGTAGGGGTTAAGTTATAATAGCTCATAAATCCTAAAGTTTAGGTAGGTTTAGATAAAGAAAGAAATACATATGGGGGGCTAGAATAATTTGTTGGGGGTGATTACATGGTTTACTACGCTAGTTCGGATGTTCTTTATATTAGGGGTTAGATGTAACAGAGTTACTAGGGTTAGATATTTGTATAAGTGTGCACGTAAACATATATGCACATAAACATATATGCACATAAAGCACAAGCAATGCAGATATAAAACTACACACACATGAGCATACTGAGTCATTTGTAAATGGTTGTATAGGTGAAAATAAAAATAAAAATAATAGAAATAATAAGAATAATAATAAGAATAATAAGCGTTAATTAAATGTAGTAAATATGTAAATAGATTTAGGGATCAATTACTATTCATTAAAAAGTTTATTGGATATAGTGGGTAAAATATATATGTATCAGAAATATAAACGTAAAAAGTAAGAGTTATTAATTAGGCTAGAGTATTCACAATACGGTTGTGCCATATTCCTAGTTGTTCTGTTCCCATTTAACAGTTTAGATAAAATAAAAGATAATTGTGACTTAACAGTTAAGCCCCTTACGTCTTGCTGGGTAGAAAAGAAAAACGACTCAGAGTGATCCACTTTTGCGCCCCAGACTTATCTCCCTTTGATCCTTTCTCCTAGAAAGGTAATATTTAGTTGGACACCGGACAAGTAAACGGTAGCCCTTTAGTGACCGCGTGGAATCAAGGTATTCAAATGTGAAGTAATCCCCTTGCATCAGCAGAAACAAACGGTATGTCAAACTTATATTAAAACATTTAGGACTATTTCATATTAAGAACATTTATCTGGCCCTATTTTCGAATTTTGTTGACATTTTATCTTCGTCGGAATTGTGACATTATTTTTCTTCTTCCACGCGTTTCCTAATCGTTTGCTTTTCTCTCTCTTCTTCCTTTTCAGTTTTTACTTTCTTCTTAAATAAATATACCTGTTGATACTAAAATGACTATTTCTTCAGAGTTCCTTTGTTTTTGAAGTCAGTTGGCTTGCTGTAACGAGTTTTTCTACATGTCACTCCAGTATAGTAAAAACGTTTGTCTCCATTGCCGACGAGAAAGACAACAGTCCATAACGGGAAACCCACGCATCAGAATACTAACCCATACTGCCCAAAGAATTTTATATTTATAAAATGGCCGATAACTCTGACTCTTACAGGACGAGGTCGAGGGCTTCACGCTCCACAAAATCGTCTAGCAGGTCCTCTGCAGCAGCCGCAGCACGTGGTAAAGCTGAAGCTGCAAAGGCTCGCCTCAAGTTCGCAGATGAAGAGACTAAATTAAAGTTAGAGAAAGCAAGGCTGGAGGCAGCTATGGACTTGCTATCTTTGAAAAAGGAAGCCGTTGCTGCTGAGGTTGAAGCCGAAGCACTCGAAGCTGCAGAACAACAAAGCACCTGTAGCCATCCCAAACTGGACCCCACTCCACCTGAACCCATAAAACGCACTCGAGAGTACTTGGCCGATCAAGCAACACGCTATATGAAACCTATATGAAATATGTTCCTTATTAAATATTTTCTATTCTGAAAGAAGTTTAAAAAAATTTAATCTAAAAAAGTTATTTTAAAGATTTTGTTAAAGAAATTCAGATTTTCTCATTATTCAGACATGTATGACAAAGATAGAGTTGCAAAAATGAGTTGAGGTGTGAGGAGAAATAGAAACTGAAACATAAAGAATATTCAGGCCTGTAATAATACAAAGAGGCGGTTGACAAAATCAATTGTAGTGTGAGAAGAAATAGAAACTGAAATAGAGAGTAGGAGAGATTTATAAATACATGCTAAACCACATTCATTTTTTAAAATCCAAATGAATAAATTAAATAAAATATAATCATAAAAAGATACGATACAAGTTAGAAAAGCATTTAATCAAAGGCATGAAAATTTGTTTAACAATTTTCATACCTTGGATCAAATGCTTTTCTAATTTGTATATATATATATATATATATATATATATATATATATATATACATATATATATATATACATATATATATTTATATATATATATACATATATATATTTATATATATATATACATATATATATTTATATATATATATATACATATATATATTTATATATATATATATACATATATATATTTATATATATATATATACATATATATATTTATATATATATATATACATATATATATTTATATATATATATATACATATATATATTTATATATATATATACATATATATATTTATATATATATATATACATATATATATTTATATATATACATATACATATATACATATATATATATATATGAATACAGAGATACATACACATACATACAGATAAGTAAGTGCGTTAATAATAATAGTATTTTAAG
>NC_136483.1:114494198-114511698 GCF_053919585.1 Euprymna scolopes | reverse complement strand
AAACTTTTTATAGGGTATGAAATGGTCAATACCTACAATTAACCATTCAGTTAGGTCTAATACTATAGAGGACACATCCTTTTTAAACATGGAATGCAGAGGTAGATCAGATATAAATGTACGGAAGCTATCCCAGTCAGCCTTAGTGTATCGATATACTGTACGATGAAGAGGTACGTCTGGGGACTTATTACATTTCATTTTTATCTTAATTGATACAACAGAGTGGTCGGAAGATCCAAGAGGCGACAGAACAGAAACTGAACATAGTTCAGGGCAAGTTGTGAGAAAAAGGTCTAGTAGGCTCGCATACTGGCCGTCATTATCGGGCACACGGGTAGGTTCCTGAACAATCTGAGTGAGGTCATAGGCAATGGAGAAATCATGACAGAACCTCCCCTCATCATCGGTCTTGTTTGAGTGGGTCAACCATTCGACGTTGTGAACATTGAAGTCTCCACATACGTGAATGTTAGCTGAAGGATAAGTAGAAAGGACTTGGTCAATTTTCTCAGATATGCTTTGAAAGATAGTAACTCCACTGTTGTGGGGGCGATAGAGAGTAAATATAAATGCAGTAGTGTGAGCTAAAGCAACCCGGAAGCACATATAGGGTAAGTTAGGATCTTCCCTGGAGATGTCCCTCCCACATGGAAAGCTATCTTTAATATAGGCACATATTCCATGCCCATGGCGATCTTGGGGGTCAGATTTAGAAGTTAAGTTAGAGTATCCTGAAATTGCAAACTCATCTAGGGAAATAGCCTGTCCAATGCCAGTTTCACTTAAAAATAAAAGGTCTGGTTTAGTCTCCTGTAATTGGGTTTCAACCTCTGGAAGGTTAGAACGAAGACCCCTGATGTTGGAGAAGGAGACATGGTAGTAGGGGTCTACGTTGGAAGTTGGGGAACCGGGTTTAATCGTGTATTTTTTCTTGAAACTTGTCATGATGAAATTTTGGAATTTGTGGACTAGGTCGACAGATTTACTTAGAGCAGGACAGAGAGGGGAAATTAAGAGAGAAAAAGAAACGAAGAATTTTTTTTTTATTTGTAGCTAATGATAAGGTAAAGCCGTAACAATTACCCACTTGTATGGCATCGAGAGGCCCCACCAGAAGCTACTGCATGGTCCAGAATCCATTCACCAAATGGCAATACAGCAGCCCCAGTACTTTGCACCTGCTGATAGGACAGCCTCCTTAGTGGTTAATCCAAGGTTCGGGTCCCTGACTATCAGGCGGATAACGTCAGCCCAGACAAAACGTTTACCTCCAGCACCCTTACTAGTGACATGGCTACAAGGATAGACATAGAAACAGAAAATTTCCGCCATCTCAGCAAACTGTCGCATTATATACTGCCAACCTAGAAAACAGCTTTTTCTTCTCCCTTTGTCCGAAAAATCACTCATTTAAAAAAATGAGGACTGAGGGACAAATAAGAAGAAGCGAGAGTAACAGGAGCTGCCGATAACGCATCCACAATGCGTTTTCTACTCTCCATAAAAAAAAAAAAAAAAAACTATTAAGTATTGTACTTAATAAAAGTCCAACAGACGTGTTTAAGGGAAAGTATGGTGATAGATTCCCCTCTTTTCACCATACTTTCCCTTAAACACGAACTAAAAAAGAGTATAATTCGTAATTTTTGCTATCAACTCGGTGGATAAATAAACATATGTACGAGGAAAAAAAAAAAGGCTAGCATTTAATAAAACAGAAATACACAAATTAAATACTGAAATAAAATGGAGTTGTTAATATTTTAAATCTAAAATAAAAAGCATGATTGAAATCACTTATCTCAACAAAAACAATTCCGTCTCCAAATTGCAAACTGTGTTGAAAGAAATTCAGTTAGTAGCGTTCAAAACATTTTTTTTTTAAATTAGCCGTTAAAAGAAAATCGTGATTTTATTCTGAACTTAAGCTAGTAACGTTTTAAGAAGCTTACGATATAAAAGAAAAGGCTGATGGGGGGGGTTCTTCCGAAAGTAAGTTGGTGCCGTTATAAGTAATTTCGAGATAAGATGGAAGCCGGTATTGGACTAGAAAAAAAGCTAGCATTTAATAAAACAGAAATACACAAATTAAATACTGAAATAAAATGGAGTTGTTAATATTTTAAATCTAAAATAAAAAGCATGATTGAAATCACTTATCTCAACAAAAACAATTCCGTCTCCAAATTGCAAACGGTGTTGAAAGAAATTCAGTTAGTAGCGTTCAAAACATTTTTTTTTTGAAATTAGCCGTTAAAAGAAAATCGTGATTTTATTCTGAACTTAAGCTAGTAACGTTTTAAGAAGCTTACGATATAAAAGAAAAGGCTGATGGGGGGGGGTTCTTCCGAAAGTAAGTTGGTGCCGTTATAAGTAATTTCGAGATAAGATGGAAGCCGGTATTGGACTAGAAAAAAAGCTAGCATTTAATAAAACAGAAATACACAAATTAAATACTGAAATAAAATGGAGTTGTTAATATTTTAAATCTAAAATAAAAAGCATGATTGAAATCACTTATCTCAACAAAAACAATTCCGTCTCCAAATTGCAAACTGTGTTGAAAGAAATTCAGTTAGTAGCGTTCAAAACATTTTTTTTTTAAATTAGCCGTTAAAAGAAAATCGTGATTTTATTCTGAACTTAAGCTAGTAGCGTTTTAAGAAGCTTACGATATAAAAGAAAAGACTGATGGGGGGGGGGGGTTCTTCCGAAAGTAAGTTGGTGCCGTTATAAGTAATTTCGAGATAAGATGGAAGCCGGTATTGGACTAGAAAAAAAGCTAGCATTTAATAAAACAGAAATACACAAATTAAATACTGAAATAAAATGGAGTTGTTAATATTTTAAATCTAAAATAAAAAGCATGATTGAAATCACTTATCTCAACAAAAACAATTCCGTCTCCAAATTGCAAACTGTGTTGAAAGAAATTCAGTTAGTAGCGTTCAAAACATTTTTTTTTTAAATTAGCCGTTAAAAGAAAATCGTGATTTTATTCTGAACTTAAGCTAGTAGCGTTTTAAGAAGCTTACGATATAAAAGAAAAGGCTGATGGGGGGGGTTCTTCCGAAAGTAAGTTGGTGCCGTTCTAAGTAATTTCGAGATAAGATGGAAGCCGGTATTGGACTAGAAAAAAAGCTAGCATTTAATAAAATAGAAATACACAAATTAAATACTGAAATAAAATGGAGTTGTTAATATTTTAAATCTAAAATAAAAAGCATGATTGAAATCACTTATCTCAACAAAAACAATTCCGTCTCCAAATTGCAAACGGTGTTGAAAGAAATTCAGTTAGTAGCGTTCAAAACATTTTTTTTTTGAAATTAGCCGTTAAAAGAAAATCGTGATTTTATTCTGAACTTAAGCTAGTAACGTTTTAAGAAGCTTACGATATAAAAGAAAAGGCTGATGGGGGGGGGTTCTTCCGAAAGTAAGTTGGTGCCGTTATAAGTAATTTCGAGATAAGATGGAAGCCGGTATTGGACTAGAAAAAAAGCTAGCATTTAATAAAACAGAAATACACAAATTAAATACTGAAATAAAATGGAGTTGTTAATATTTTAAATCTAAAATAAAAAGCATGATTGAAATCACTTATCTCAACAAAAACAATTCCGTCTCCAAATTGCAAACGGTGTTGAAAGAAATTCAGTTAGTAGCGTTCAAAACATTTTTTTTTTGAAATTAGCCGTTAAAAGAAAATCGTGATTTTATTCTGAACTTAAGCTAGTAACGTTTTAAGAAGCTTACGATATAAAAGAAAAGGCTGATGGGGGGGGGGTTCTTCCGAAAGTAAATTGGTGCCGTTATAAGTAATTTCGAGATAAGATGGAAGCCGGTATTGGACTAGAAAAAAAGCTAGCATTTAATAAAACAGAAATACACAAATTAAATACTGAAATAAAATGGAGTTGTTAATATTTTAAATCTAAAATAAAAAGCATGATTGAAATCACTTATCTCAACAAAAACAATTCCGTCTCCAAATTGCAAACTGTGTTGAAAGAAATTCAGTTAGTAGCGTTCAAAACATTTTTTTTTTAAATTAGCCGTTAAAAGAAAATCGTGATTTTATTCTGAACTTAAGCTAGTAGCGTTTTAAGAAGCTTACGATATAAAAGAAAAGGCTGATGGGGGGGTTCTTCCGAAAGTAAGTTGGTGCCGTTATAAGTAATTTCGAGATAAGATGGAAGCCGGTATTGGACTAGAAAAAAAGCTAGCATTTAATAAAACAGAAATACACAAATTAAATACTGAAATAAAATGGAGTTGTTAATATTTTAAATCTAAAATAAAAAGCATGATTGAAATCACTTATCTCAACAAAAACAATTCCGTCTCCAAATTGCAAACGGTGTTGAAAGAAATTCAGTTAGTAGCGTTCAAAACATTTTTTTTTTGAAATTAGCCGTTAAAAGAAAATCGTGATTTTATTCTGAACTTAAGCTAGTAACGTTTTAAGAAGCTTACGATATAAAAGAAAAGGCTGATGGGGGGGGGGTTCTTCCGAAAGTAAATTGGTGCCGTTATAAGTAATTTCGAGATAAGATGGAAGCCGGTATTGGACTAGAAAAAAAGCTAGCATTTAATAAAACAGAAATACACAAATTAAATACTGAAATAAAATGGAGTTGTTAATATTTTAAATCTAAAATAAAAAGCATGATTGAAATCACTTATCTCAACAAAAACAATTCCGTCTCCAAATTGCAAACTGTGTTGAAAGAAATTCAGTTAGTAGCGTTCAAAACATTTTTTTTTTAAATTAGCCGTTAAAAGAAAATCGTGATTTTATTCTGAACTTAAGCTAGTAGCGTTTTAAGAAGCTTACGATATAAAAGAAAAGGCTGATGGGGGGGTTCTTCCGAAAGTAAGTTGGTGCCGTTATAAGTAATTTCGAGATAAGATGGAAGCCGGTATTGGACTAGAAAAAAAGCTAGCATTTAATAAAACAGAAATACACAAATTAAATACTGAAATAAAATGGAGTTGTTAATATTTTAAATCTAAAATAAAAAGCATGATTGAAATCACTTATCTCAACAAAAACAATTCCGTCTCCAAATTGCAAACGGTGTTGAAAGAAATTCAGTTAGTAGCGTTCAAAACATTTTTTTTTTAAATTAGCCGTTAAAAGAAAATCGTGATTTTATTCTGAACTTAAGCTAGTAACGTTTTAAGAAGCTTACGATATAAAAGAAAAGGCTGATGGGGGGGGGGTTCTACCGAAAGTAAGTTGGTGCCGTTATAAGTAATTTCGAGATAAGATGGAAGCCGGTATTGGACTAGAAAAAAAGCTAGCATTTAATAAAACAGAAATACACAAATTAAATACTGAAATAAAATGGAGTTGTTAATATTTTAAATCTAAAATAAAAAGCATGATTGAAATCACTTATCTCAACAAAAACAATTCCGTCTCCAAATTGCAAACTGTGTTGAAAGAAATTCAGTTAGTAGCGTTCAAAACATTTTTTTTTTAAATTAGCCGTTAAAAGAAAATCGTGATTTTATTCTGAACTTAAGCTAGTAGCGTTTTAAGAAGCTTACGATATAAAAGAAAAGGCTGATGGGGGGGGGGGTTCTTCCGAAAGTAAATTGGTGCCGTTATAAGTAATTTCGAGATAAGATGGAAGCCGGTATTGGACTAGAAAAAAAGCTAGCATTTAATAAAACAGAAATACACAAATTAAATACTGAAATAAAATGGAGTTGTTAATATTTTAAATCTAAAATAAAAAGCATGATTGAAATCACTTATCTCAACAAAAACAATTCCGTCTCCAAATTGCAAACTGTGTTGAAAGAAATTCAGTTAGTAGCGTTCAAAACATTTTTTTTTTGAAATTAGCCGTTAAAAGAAAATCGTGATTTTATTCTGAACTTAAGCTAGTAGCGTTTTAAGAAGCTTACGATATAAAAGAAAAGGCTGATGGGGGGGGGGGTTCTTCCGAAAGTAAGTTGGTGCCGTTATAAGTAATTTCGAGATAAGATGGAAGCCGGTATTGGACTAGAAAAAAAGCTAGCATTTAATAAAACAGAAATACACAAATTAAATACTGAAATAAAATGGAGTTGTTAATATTTTAAATCTAAAATAAAAAGCATGATTGAAATCACTTATCTCAACAAAAACAATTCCGTCTCGAAATTGCAAACTGTGTTGAAAGAAATTCAGTTAGTAGCGTTCAAAACATTTTTTTTTTGAAATTAGCCGTTAAAAGAAAATCGTGATTTTATTCTGAACTTAAGCTAGTAACGTTTTAAGAAGCTTACGATATAAAAGAAAAGGCTGATGGGGGGGGTTCTTCCGAAAGTAAATTGGTGCCGTTATAAGTAATTTCGAGATAAGATGGAAGCCGGTATTGGACTAGAAAAAAAGCTAGCATTTAATAAAACAGAAATACACAAATTAAATACTGAAATAAAATGGAGTTGTTAATATTTTAAATCTAAAATAAAAAGCATGATTGAAATCACTTATCTCAACAAAAACAATTCCGTCTCCAAATTGCAAACGGTGTTGAAAGAAATTCAGTTAGTAGCGTTCAAAACATTTTTTTTTTAAATTAGCCGTTAAAAGAAAATCGTGATTTTATTCTGAACTTTAGCTAGTAACGTTTTAAGAAGCTTACGATATAAAAGAAAAGGCTGATGGGGGGGGGGGTTCTACCGAAAGTAAGTTGGTGCCGTTATAAGTAATTTCGAGATAAGATGGAAGCCGGTATTGGACTAGAAAAAAAGCTAGCATTTAATAAAACAGAAATACACAAATTAAATACTGAAATAAAATGGAGTTGTTAATATTTTAAATCTAAAATAAAAAGCATGATTGAAATCACTTATCTCAACAAAAACAATTCCGTCTCCAAATTGCAAACTGTGTTGAAAGAAATTCAGTTAGTAGCGTTCAAAACATTTTTTTTTTAAATTAGCCGTTAAAAGAAAATCGTGATTTTATTCTGAACTTAAGCTAGTAGCGTTTTAAGAAGCTTACGATATAAAAGAAAAGGCTGATGGGGGGGGGGTTCTTCCGAAAGTAAGTTGGTGCCGTTATAAGTAATTTCGAGATAAGATGGAAGCCGGTATTGGACTAGAAAAAAAGCTAGCATTTAATAAAACAGAAATACACAAATTAAATACTGAAATAAAATGGAGTTGTTAATATTTTAAATCTAAAATAAAAAGCATGATTGAAATCACTTATCTCAACAAAAACAATTCCGTCTCCAAATTGCAAACTGTGTTGAAAGAAATTCAGTTAGTAGCGTTCAAAACATTTTTTTTTTTGAAATTAGCCGTTAAAAGAAAATCGTGATTTTATTCTGAACTTAAGCTAGTAGCGTTTTAAGAAGCTTACGATATAAAAGAAAAGGCTGATGGGGGGGGGGTTCTTCCGAAAGTAAGTTGGTGCCGTTATAAGTAATTTCGAGATAAGATGGAAGCCGGTATTGGACTAGAAAAAAAGCTAGCATTTAATAAAACAGAAATACACAAATTAAATACTGAAATAAAATGGAGTTGTTAATATTTTAAATCTAAAATAAAAAGCATGATTGAAATCACTTATCTCAACAAAAACAATTCCGTCTCCAAATTGCAAACTGTGTTGAAAGAAATTCAGTTAGTAGCGTTCAAAACATTTTTTTTTTAAATTAGCCGTTAAAAGAAAATCGTGATTTTATTCTGAACTTAAGCTAGTAGCGTTTTAAGAAGCTTACGATATAAAAGAAAAGGCTGATGGGGGGGGGGTTCTTCCGAAAGTAAGTTGGTGCCGTTATAAGTAATTTCGAGATAAGATGGAAGCCGGTATTGGACTAGAAAAAAAGCTAGCATTTAATAAAACAGAAATACACAAATTAAATACTGAAATAAAATGGAGTTGTTAATATTTTAAATCTAAAATAAAAAGCATGATTGAAATCACTTATCTCAACAAAAACAATTCCGTCTCCAAATTGCAAACTGTGTTGAAAGAAATTCAGTTAGTAGCGTTCAAAACATTTTTTTTTTGAAATTAGCCGTTAAAAGAAAATCGTGATTTTATTCTGAACTTAAGCTAGTAGCGTTTTAAGAAGCTTACGATATAAAAGAAAAGGCTGATGGGGGGGGTTCTTCCGAAAGTAAGTTGGTGCCGTTATAAGTAATTTCGAGATAAGATGGAAGCCGGTATTGGACTAGAAAAAAAGCTAGCATTTAATAAAACAGAAATACACAAATTAAATACTGAAATAAAATGGAGTTGTATTTTAAATCTAAAATAAAAAGCATGATTGAAATCACTTATCTCAACAAAAACAATTCCGTCTCCAAATTGCAAACTGTGTTGAAAGAAATTCAGTTAGTAGCGTTCAAAACATTTTTTTTTTAAATTAGCCGTTAAAAGAAAATCGTGATTTTATTCTGAACTTAAGCTAGTAACGTTTTAAGAAGCTTACGATATAAAAGAAAAGGCTGATGGGGGGGGGGGTTCTACCGAAAGTAAGTTGGTGCCGTTATAAGTAATTTCGAGATAAGATGGAAGCCGGTATTGGACTAGAAAAAAAGCTAGCATTTAATAAAACAGAAATACACAAATTAAATACTGAAATAAAATGGAGTTGTATTTTAAATCTAAAATAAAAAGCATGATTGAAATCACTTATCTCAACAAAAATATAAGTCAATCATGAGATACGGCTGATAACGTAAAAATGTGCAAATTCTTTTTTAGGCCTTATTTTTTTTTTTTTTTTTTTTTTTTTTTTTACACAGTGATCACCACCTATCAAGGTCCGGAAGCCACTCAGGGATAAGGGTTATTGCAAGTACATCACGTTAGTGAGGAGATTTTATGACGTGTTTAATTAGGGGGCGGTTCATTAGGAATTTGTTAACATTAGACTTGAAGACATCCAAGTTGTAATCCGGAGGGAAGCAGGCAGACGGAACAGAGTTCCACAGGCGTGCAGTTCTAAGAAAGAAGCTTTGCTCATGAAATCCGCGTTTTGATTTAGGCACAGATATAGAGTGGGGGAAATTTTTCACAGTGGATTCAGCTAGATGGGTGTTTTTCGTGAAAGTTTGGCGAGGGGGGACCAGGGATTGGAGTTCAGACGAGCACCTGCCATGAAAATAACGATAAAACAAGGATAGGCTCGCAACGTCTCTTCTGTGGGAGAAGGGTTGCAGGGTAGAGAAAAGGGCATCCCCCACTAAACCACGAAGTCTATTTTGTACTCTGTCAAGGCATGATAGGCTGTTTTTGGCAGCTCCTGCCCAGATATGGCAACAGTATTCCATCCTTGGCCGTACTTGGCTTTTATATAGATAGAGAATTGCATCAGTAGTGAGATATCTTCTGGAGCGGTAGAAGGATCCCACCATCTTTCCTGCGACCTTGGCAACAGACTTGATGTACGTGTTCCATTTCAGATCAGGAGTAAAGGTCAAACCCAGAAGCTTGTCAAAACACGGGGCCTTCCGCATAAAGTATGAAGTATTTAGGAAGTTATACGATTGAAAATAAAACACAAAAAAACTATGCATCTGATCACCATTAAAATGTAGGATGATAGCTGCTCTTCCCTAAGATCATTCGATCCATATATTGAATTTATAAAAATTACAAGATGAAATTCCGTAAATTATAATATCGTAACAACATTTGTCAAGATCAAAGATCAATATCGAACTAATGATAATGCAAGACTTTATTAGCTATACTGTGGACCAAGTAGTGAATTTCTACAATGAGCGGAATTAATGTTATTGCCAATAGTGTAACTTTCACCCTTTCGTGATCTGGACATTGATATTAAATATAGATATACCAACATTAAATCGCTTTTAAACTAGACCGTCACTAATATGATAACTAAGATTGGTGATTATTAGTCAAGCGATGTCACAGCTAGGAACATAGTGAAAAACTGGACCGAAAACATAACCACTTAATGAGATTTGGTAACTGTAACCCTTTCTCAAATTTCAGTTAAGAAAAATTTTACTAGCGTTTAATTTGTTGAATTGTGAAGTTCTTTATAGAGACTGAATGGTAAAGTGCATCATACAGATGACCTAAAGCTGATCATTAGTTGTTCCCATGCAGGTTTCTGCTTTTAAATCGTCAGATTCTTTTCATCAGCAACGCAAGCATTTCTAAAAAGGAAAGTGATTCCTCCTGATGTCGTGTTACGTATCGCATGAATATTGCAAATTGAATAGGCTGATAGAAAAAAGACTATATTTAATTTGAACTTTAATCGTAAATCGTAAAAATATAGGAGACTTCATCGGCAGCATTATAGGTCACGTAGCGAGTCTCTACGTTGAAAAGAACCGGAGTTATCGTCAAAACTGTGATTTTCATCTTTTCACGAAAATCGTGTGAGCAATCTTACTTGCTGTATTTAAAACCTACGCCGGAATAGATATAGTCAGTTGTTGATCCGAATGATTCCTTATTCAATTAATCGGATCTTTTGAACTAGATCCACGCTTAAACTGTTCCTACTGATTCAGTAATACATTTCATCGACCGCTTCTGTTTTCGTTAGAGCTCTACAAACCATTTCGGCTGCATCGTAACGTATTGCTTAATCAATGTTAGTACTCCCCGAGTGTTCCTCATCTTTTGGCTAACAATCATCCAGTCTCATTAACTCATATTTATGAGTGGCTCTTGGTCTTCTTTTACATAGCGTGCTGTCTGAGATGTGTCGTTCTCGCAATTATCACGTTCGAGTATATCTCGGCAAAAAAAAAAGGTCAAATTCCCTTACACAAAATTCCCGTGACACCTCCACTTTCGTTTACACTATACGTCCAATCTTTTTAAAACCTAATCCGTTACTCATTTTCCACATACGCTGCGGCTTTGCTATGTAACACTTCATAAATAGAAAAGTAAAAGTAATAATCCTTTTTTCTAGTTTTCCTTTTTTTCTGTTCTCACTACTCCTGTTTTGGTTAGGGAGTGGCCTGCAAACCCTGTAGACCCAATTTCAAGAGGATCGTAATGCACCTTCCAATAACAAGAATACTTACAAAAGTCTTTACTTTATATTCAAATTGTTTATTTAGAAACTCCAATTTTATGCTAGCTGCGAAAAAGGCTGTGCCTGATTTTCCAATTTGTAAAGTTACACATATTTCGTATTGTTAATGCAGTTGCTATTTATAAACTTATCAGTCAAATGATTTTAGTATCTGTTATATGAAATTAGACTTTTATATCGTCTTTTTATGTAAGCAAACTAAATAATAATTAAGGTTGATATAATTTCTATATCTTTAAGCTTAGAATGTTTACACATAGATGGCAGATAACCTCAAGTGTTTCTGAATGTGGTAATAAAATAAATTTACTACGGGAAGTAGGACGACGTGATTTTATGGAGGCCATCATTCTACATAAAACAAGATTCTATTTTTCATCCCTCTCCCACGCAAATCGCAAATAGATGCCTGGATCCGCTTAGATAACAGCCCGTAACATAAAAATATACATACAAATTTCAGGTCCTATTGAGAAATTAATAAAGAAAGTATTTTTTTTTTTAAATATATCCTGTAGGGATACTTTATAGAAGTGTATGTTGTATGCGTATATACGGTGCATGCTATAAAGTAACGTGACTGTATTTTTTGTGCGATATATGAACTCGGGGCGAAAGGAATATTACTGGATTTAGTTATTATCTAACCTAATATACTGGAAGTTTTTAACTATAATATTAGAAAGAGTAACGGTGGCTAAGTGGTTAACGACAGGACTGAAAACTGGTTGTGCAAATTTGTACCACATAAATACTTCTATCAAACCAACATTTGACCTTGTGTCTAACCTTCTGAAGACGAGGTAAACAAAATAACCATAAACCTAGCTTTCTGCAAACACACCATTTTATTTTTCACGTACTTTTGTTCAAACCACTTCTTATTCACCTTGACAATTCACCCGTTCACGTCTAGCAGAAAATCGTCGCCGTACTGGAACAACCTCCCTATTCAGCTGATCGTGCTCTGTGTGACTTTTTACTTTTTCACCAGCCCCAAGGAGATCATTACGGGATTTAAAGTTTTGCGGGCTATAAATAGAGTAGTTGACGTGAAGAAAAGACGAATATTTTCTAGCCGTGCATATAAGCGTAACAAAGCAGAATGAGAAATGGCATTCGATCTTGAGCAAGGTGGTAGTTTGAAGGGATAAACCATTAGATTTATCATTTGGAATTAAAATAAATTGTTGTTTGTGACACGAATACCGTTATTATAATGAAACAAGTCGAACTCATGACAAATGTCGACCAATTCCCCGCAAAGTTAATAATAAACGGCGGTTGGGTCAAGGTCTATATATTGTACACCAGTGTACAGATTTTTGCCTTACAAACTTTTTGAAGAAAAGTAGATAGATATTTTAACACTTTTTAAAAAAGTTAAAGTATAAAGCTAGGATTTGTCTTACAGTCACAACCCCCCACCATTTTATCGTTTACAGCGCTGTTGTCGCTCTTGAATAAAATAATACTTATGCCATCCAATCAAAACCCTTGGTGCCAAGGTTAATGACCAGGTAGAAAACCATTTACGGATTGACACATTACCTCGTCCTCTAACGTTACTATTACTCCCTCTATTTTCCTGTGACAATTATATATCTCCTCTATTCCTTTTCTCCAACCACCTAAACCATTTAATGTAAAGCTAGCAATATTTTCAGAGTTGAGTATTATATATTTTTTATAAGGAAGTAAGCACTTATCAAGGTTCAGAGATATGCGTTAATGAGTGTAAGATGGTAATTGAGGCAACAGCGTAGTTATCTTTACTCGTGAAAATTGATTAAAATGTGATTATTTAAGAGAGTGAGTCAACAAAAACTTGTTTACATTGGATTTGAAGACGGCCATGTTGTAGTTCTGTAAAATAGGCCAGCGGAACCGAGTTCCACAGGCAGGCAGTTCTAGGAAATAAGCTTTGTTCAAGGACTTTGCGTTTTGATTTAATCACTGATAGTGGGTGGGAGTAATTGCTGACAGTGAGTATAGCTAGATACGTATCTTTTGTGAAAGTTTTGTAGGTGGAACCATAGATTGAAGTTCTAACTAACACTTACCGTGAAAATAACGATAGAGACTCTCAAGGTCTCTTCTGTGGGAAAGAGTATTCAGGCAGGAGAAAAGCACATCATCTACTAGGTTTCAAAGACGTTGTTTTGATTACGAAAATATTAATATGTATTCTATTGTTTATATTCATTATCTAATATTACATAGATAAGTAACCGGGGAATTATTAAATTATTTTCATTAGGCGATAGTAGGACTTGACAGTTTAAAACAATAAGACTACGTATACATATATTCTGTACACCATGGCAAATATATTGTAAAACAGTTATAATATACGTAAACTAACGTTCAACCACCCACATCTGTTATAAAACGTGGACCCAATTCTATCGAACGTAAGCTTAGTAATAACACTACTGACGAAATGTCATGTGAGAATTACTCAATATCTATAACACACCTCTAAAATGAGTGTTACAATAAAATTAAATATGAGAAACAGAAGTAACTAACAATAAAACATAAGAAATATAATATGGTTTAGTCCACCATTTAATCTAAAAATGAAACAAAAATAACAAATAAAAAAAAAGTATTAACAATAATAAACACATCATTAGTAAAAAATAGAATAATAATGAAGAATCCATAGAAATAAAAATTATAATAATCTAAATAGACACCTAAATACGAATAAGAAATAAACAAAACGTAAAATGAGAGTGCATTGCCTCTCATAAAATAACTGCTTAGCAAAAAGCATAATCGATATTAAAATTCGAATTACAAAAATCCTGTAAAGAAAACATCATTAGATTTAAAGAAAGATATATAAAAATCACATTTAGTAAAAAAAACAGATATAGTAGATCATTAACGAACTATTTAAAAAAAATATGGGAAATATAAACATAGGCCAGAATATGCAGATATTCTAAAATCCGTGTAAATTATGTTTGAACAAAAAATTAAAATTATTTGTTTAATTATTGGGACTATTATCCTCATCTTCTACTTGTTATTTTCACGACGTTTCGGCTAATTATTCCCCTGGCCTTCGTCAGGTTAACCGCGATGGGATAGGAATGTCGAATCCCCCAACTACATCCACGTGGTGCAGTGGATAGAGATGCGGAATATCTACGATTCCAGGTGAGCATTGTCTAGAGGTAACGGTTTCGATCCCACCCTGTCAGAGGATTAATTGACCAAACCGTGGTGATATGACAATATATATTGAAGGCAGCATTTGCTGTGGATGAAGTTGGACGATTCGATATTCCTATCCCATCGCGCCAGAGGAATAATTGGCCGAAACGCCGTGAAAAATAACAACAAAAAAAAAGATGCGGATAATAGTTGGAATAATTAAATAAAAAATTATACAATTCGCTCATCTCCAAAATAATTCCAAACTAATTCAATAATACACAAAAGTAGAAATTTGAAAGTTATAAGACGTAAAAAATACTTAATTCTATATGCTAGATAGACACATAACCTTCAACTGCTAAAAACTAACGCACTTAAACAATGAACAAAATATTAAAAAAATAAATATGAAATAAGATGGCGATAGTTAACAATAGATAAATGTGACTGACGGAATTTTTAAATTTTCCTATGTCATGGTAAGATGAACTTTTTTATTGTATGATCCGCTTAAAAGTGAAAATAACAACATATGTTTTTTTTAAAGGGGTAATATCTATTGGCTGAATGAAATAGAGAGGTACTAAAACTAAGGACTCCAACTGGTTAGAACTAGAGTAGGCATCGGTTAACTAGAAAATGTAAATTTATTCAATTAGCCTTATGATTTTCTTTGGAAAGAAAACACAAACGTTTTTGTGTAGCATACTTTAATAAGTAAAGTTTTATAATATATATATATATATATATATATATATATATTGGCCGTGCAGTTTGTTTTTTGCTAATGGAGACAGAGATAGCTTCGGAGACGGATTCGAATCTCCCGACCGGCAGTAATTGTGACTCCCTGCACTAACGATTCACGAAATGATGAAACACTAGCGTCTGTAAGTATAAAATTATACTATATATATATATATATATATATATATATATATATATATATATATATATATATATATATATATATATATAGTGTGTGTGTGTGCTGAAAGACAGCATGATATCGAATAATCCACAAAATTGTGGTTTATATTCTGTGATCCCTAATTTCCTCAAAAGTAGGCGAACTTTCTTAGCGTTGCTCTTGGCAATCAACGGTCATCATATCTCCAATAGAAAGCGTCAAACGTCCCACCCAACTCCGGTTGGTAGTTGAACGTTTCTATAGCGTGCCATATTGTACTTTGGGAAAAAGCAAAACTATCGTCCCTGTGTTCCGTTCTATCGAATACTTTCTCTTTTTTTCTCTGTTGTTGAAGTAGCATTCTCTACTCCAACGCTTGTTGCCTTTCTTGAAATTGTTACTGGAGCAGTTTATCACATTCTTTTAAATTTTCCTCAGCTTTCTGCTGCTGGTCCTTCTGAGCTTTGATTAACTGTATTAATACTGCTTTAACGTCCTCCATCTTTTATTGGCTTCTCCAAACGCACGAAAAAAATTATTTCCGTTTTTGACTGGAGAAGAGAGATAAAATGCTAATAAAAAAAAAGAAAATATACTTTCCTTGAGTGTGTACGTGTGAGACGGGAGCGGTGTATCCCTTACTCCTTGGTAAAAACCTTAGAGATAACTCAATATGAGGGTGAGCAAAGAAAATTTACATGCGAAACAAAAACAAAACAAAATGTACTGTGATACACTACAGTTGCAAAAAAAAAAAATAATTGTAGAATTGTCTGGAAATTAACAAAAATGGTTGTTTTTCATGTGTGTGTGTTGGGGGGGGGGAGTTGTCCCTACGCGACAAGAAAAAAAATATTTCACTTTAGAACCGACAGTTAAAAATAGCATATTTCAGAAAATTCTACGCAATAAAAAACCGTATTTCATTTAGTCCAAGTAAAACGAAACGGGGGAATAAGAAACATTTCTCTCTCGCTAAAATATTGCATGAGTTAGCAGCAAAAGCAAAGGCAAAAAAATTTTTTCCCCTTCATTTGAAAAATGTTCAAATTTACATACGCATAAACAGTAGACAGTTTACAATAGAATTGTTCTCGCGGTGAAAATTGGGTCAACATTTTTCTCTTTTTCTTATTTTCTTTCTTCTTTTAATAGGCAACCAACTTAATTTTTAAACATTACAAAAATGCGTTTCGTGCAGTTCTTTTCAATTTAAATATAGAGACAAAAAGGTTTACTTATAATTTAGTCGATAACTTTGCCATGTGTTCGTTTTTTCCTTTTTTTGTTTTTAGGCTTTTGTTTTAAGACGTAATTGCCAGCCGGCTTCTTAGCTTGTAAATCCGACGTGCTTTTGCAGTCAATTAGAATTTTGTGTTTTGTTATTTCTTTTGTGTGTAGTTAACCCGTGTGAAAGTCGAATCCGTCGTCGCCACTTGTTATGGGGTTAAATGGTAATAAACGAAAGGAACACAGGATTTTTAGGAAACGAACATGTATTCACATAGATTACAGGCAAAGTAAGTTGAGCAATACCATACCTCAACGGTAAGGCGTTTGCACACGACCTGCTTCGCCGCGTACACCGGTACTCGATACCTGAAGTGACATCACTAGAGGAAGTAACGTCATGAGATAGTCTATTAATCCCATGGAGGGGCGTCTCCAACAGAATGTTAAATAGGTAATACAGAGAATTGAAAATTTTCCCTTCGATGTTCGTAAAAATTGTTGCAAAATGGTTCTTAGGCAGGGGGGGGGGATCTGCGCACCATTCCTGCAAAAATAAAGACATCATTTTATTAAACGAATTAAGTGTTTCTGACAAGATATAAATATTCAGCGTCAATCGACTTTGATTACACGATGACTATATGATATTATTTTAATTCAGATCAGTTTCAACATAATAAGTCATACTCCCTGGCTTTACCTCCTCCTATCGAGGGTGATGGGTAGGTTTATCACATGAGGCGCCCTTAACAAAAAATTCGGACGGATCTGAACAAGACTACTTTTGTATCCATCCAAATTCTCATTGTGGGAAGGGGGTACACGTCTGATGTTTACCCAGCCTTCAAGCAGGTAAACTACGAAGAATGTAAACCAGAGAGATCTGAAATATTTATTTGTTTTCTTACTAGTGTAAAATCTGACATGAGATCGGTTTTTCCTCTAGGAGAGTATCCAGTTCCCCCAAAAAGGGGTACTCTGGATGGCACTTTGATCCCAGTGCGACGGCCCGATAGGTTCATTCTCAACATATTACGTTGTATTACCTTCCTTCTTCAGCATTGAAACACACACCCAGATACAAAAAGGAACCCCGTTTCATTGAGTTTTGCTGTTTAAACTTCGCTTATCTTTGCTC
>NC_136483.1:114476698-114489198 GCF_053919585.1 Euprymna scolopes | reverse complement strand
TCCAATAATTTTATACATTTTCCCTGATTATTTTTTGTTGCTTCATCCTATTTATGCCTTTATGAAATATTTCTGCCAGAACATGATTCATATTCCATTATACACAGGTGTATGTACATGTGTCTGCATATTTAAATATAATATGTCTGCAAATTTATAATATAAAAACGAAAATGTGTGTGTGTGTGTGTGTGTGTGTGGATTTTTTTGTATGTCCAGCAAAGGTTTTTGGAGGGAGGGGGCGCTCATTCTTACAACTTTTATATACTCGCTAGATTATAATATCTCCGATTTACGAAACGAGGGCGCTTCTATGTTTTATTTCAGCGACTTTTATGTTACAAAATTTGCGCTGTGCTGTTATTTCATTTCTCTATGTTTGACCTAGAAAACCACACGTTGACGTTCGTTTAACCACCTGCTTTTTTAAACGTTTAATTTCAGCTATGATCGCTTCCCTGCCATCGTAGCGTCATAGTACATTAACAGGCTATTCGTCTCAAGGCTTCGGGTTCGTACCTATCTCCCTACCAAACTTTTTTTCTCTTTTACACCTACAAACACCCGGGCAACGCTGGGCACCCCTTCTAATCTATAATATAAATCTCACGTGTCTGTTTAAATCTATGTATGTATGTATGTATGTATGCATGTATGTATGTATGTATGTATATCTCGCAAAAGCTTTCTATAGAGGCGACGCATTTTCATGAGATCGGACTCATTTTGAAGATCGACCCTTCGGACGACAGATATAAAAAAATTGACCAAAAACATTAATTTTCTTTTTTTCTTTGTTTAACCAACACCCTTACACACACCTCCACTTTCTTTTCCACCTTCGAGTCACGGGTTCGAGCCTGCCTACTACAACTTTTTTTTCAACACACACCTCCAAACATCCGGACAACGCCGGGTACACAGACTAGTATTTACATAAAGGACAATCTATAAGTCAGTAGAACTATCAAATCAGGTAAAATTAATTCCACAAATAGAACTATCGTGCACCAATTTTACGCCCTCTTACGAAGATTAAAATTAAGATATAACGATACTAACCCTTACGTCTATAATCCTTATTTTAATTTTGATGAAAATACATTGCATGATTTTCGTTCTAGAAAAAATCTAAAATTTTAGGCTTAAGCTTGAAATTGAGAGAATCTTGCTTAATTTGTGTCAAATTACTATGAATCTCGTGTAATGTTAATTCGAAAATTTGAATTTTAATACGAAAAATTTGGCGCATATTAAGCACTCTAACATGCTGCAAAATAACAGACCCCCCCTCTGTGAATATGCATTAACCGATTACCTATTGTTAAAATTTCTAAAAAATCGGAAGTATCTGAATTTTCACAATGGGTTGCACTAAATATAGCTCACCTTGCCAACCCTTTCGCATAGCAGCTGTGTTCCTAAATTCACAATGGTTAGTTAATGAGTTTAGAAGTAAATCCAATGCATAGTAATATACAAACAACACATATACCTAACTTTATATATATATATATATATATATATATATATATATATATATATATATATATATATATATATATGAAATGATAACGCTCATACAATATATAGGAATATATGTTTTGACTTAATACAAAGTCAAAAACGGCAAAAAAATACTCTTTGTATTTAAGCACGTGTATTAGCAAACTTTTCTTATTCTCACTCATATTACAAAATATTTTTAGCGACAAGCCGTATAGACGTTGTCACCAAACTCCATCGAAGATTTGAAAAAAAAAAAAAAAAAAAAAAAACAGAGATAAAATATTAAAAAAATATGGCAAAAATATCGATGACGGTCATGTAAGTTAGTTGTAAAAATCTATATTCTTTTTTATATCTTATCTTCTTTTAGTGAAGAGAGTTATGACCTGAAATGTCCACTTCTTCCAGTAACTTTCAAATGCTTTCCATTTGTTTTTCTTTCTAAAACGACAGCGTATACATCTATAAAAATGTTCTGAAGAGCCTCTAATGTTTAACAATATGCGTCCATTTGATCTACGCGTTTAGCGATGCAAATGTCATTTAAAACTTTAACGTGACAGAATAATTGACCTTTTCTTTTTTTTTTTTAAATTAAGCACTGTTATAACCCTTCTCCCAGTACGTGAGATTTTAGCGGGATTCAGCACCCAAAATTTCACTGCTTTTAGCAATTCTTACTGCAACGTTAAAGCTACAAATGATAATAAATAGATATATGCAAGATCGCAAGAACAAACAAAGGAAATAAATAGAAAATCCGGATCGGATTTTTTTCCCTTTTTAACACTATACGTTTATTACCGACATCACTTCTCGTTGCCCCATGTCCCTCTAACCTAGTACGTTTCGCTTTCTTCCGACCGTACGCTTGCCACAGCCGGTCCATTCTCGCCTTCACTTTACACGTCCGCCTTCTTCGGCGTCGACCTTTTTATTGTTTCCCGCATCGACTTTTTTTTTCGTGCCAGATCGCCCACACTTCCTTATTTGCATACGCGTCCAAACGCTGCTCCTGCTGCTTATACAATCGCTTGCCATCCATCCTTGGACTTGCGCTGATATTTTCATATGCGCTTTATTACATTCCTTTATTTAGTGTAAAAATTACGCGCTTTATTACATTCCTTTATTTAGTGCAAAATTATCTTGTAGTTTTGTCTTAACTACAAGATAATTTTACACTAAATTTTGCATAACATTATATGATGAAGCAAGGGTTGCGAATTTCTAATCTAGCAAAAATTAATTCCAGCGACAAGAAGAAATTTAAGGCAAGTGGAGAAAAAATAAATTCCTAAAAAACAATGCCGATAGCCATTAGTCGCGTACTCTCGTGTAATGAATGAATGCGTGAATGTAGGATTGACATGAAATTCTTAAAGATGAACTAAAATGACCGAAAAATAGGCTGAAATGACTTAAATAAAAATTTCAGGAAAAACTAATGGGCGGTTATCAGTCAATCATCCGGACTAACGGACAGACGGATCCATTGAAAACATAAACTCTGATAAATCGAGGGACAAAAATGTTACTTGCTTAAAAAAAAATGTAAATGTGTTACAGACCGACCGATGGAGTGACTTGCATGCGACTAAAAATGCCTTTTTATCTGTTTTTAAGAGTCGTTTTTGTATATGCCCCCAAATAGGTTGCACCCACTGTGCATTGAATAGATGAACAACCTCAAATGTAGCAAATCTAAATTTAGTAACAGAAAAAGAAACATAATCAAAGTCCATAATTAAAACTGATATATGTGTACTAGCAAGCTGTCCGGCGTTGCCCGGTAAATATTATATTTTAATTAATGTAGAAATCTTATTCATTATAAAGAGAAATGCTGTAAGTATTAAACGTAACGCTAAATTCCTTAAAAAAAAATGAAGGAAGAAAAAAAAAACGGAAAGAAACTGGGACATGTGCATGCAACTTTTATGTTTTTCTAAACAGTTTACTTCTTGTAAGTAAAAAAAAAAATAATACTCGAGTTGAGATCGAAATCAAAACCAAATGACAGTGAGTCCAGTACGAAAACCATTAGGCCAGCTTGACACGTCTTTAAAAGTGTTTTCAAACCTATTGATTATTAACATCAGGAAGCTTTCATATAAACGATTCGCGCATGCGCATTCGTGAAACAGCTGACAAACAGATAAAAATTTGACGACCCCGTGTACCGATTTTTTCAATTTTGACTTGTTATAAGCTTTTTTCTCCGATGAAAACCGATTAAAATTTTCCATATGTCTAAATACCCTATATACAAAATTTCAAGGTTGTAGATAAGAAATTCATTCATTATATAGGTTGAGAAGTGTCCTCACACAATTCTAACTTTTATATATATATATATATACATACATACACACATACTTACATATATATAACCACACGTATACACACACAAACATATACATACATACATATATATATATATAAACATATACATATATATATATATATATATATATATATATATATATATATCCATAGCAAGCTACACAGATGTATCAATGTTTCATCTTCGACATTATCATAGGACAATATTTTCATACTACTACTAAGCTCTACTGATGTATTCACTGTTGAAGGTAATACTGAAAATGTATACCCAATATGTTATATCACCTTATAATCTCTATCTCTGTCTCGACTATCATATAAAAAGTCACGTTGTTCCTTCAGCACATGTTCCGAAACGGCTGAGCCTATTTTTTTGCAAATGTCACACAGGGATAATTTATATGTCTGGCAGTATTCTTAGATATGTTTTGTACAAAAATTCATCCGATAAGTATCGAAACTCGAAAAAATCCGAATTTAAAAATAGTCTTCTTTCTCTTAAAAATAATAAAAAATGAAATTTTAACAGGGGGGAATTTTACGTTACACCGGCTAAGGGGAATAATTAAATCTCAGTAAATCATTTTTTCTAAAAAAAAACAAAACAGATTTATTGTCATTTGAAAATATAGCTCAGTGGTAGAGCATTCAACTACAGATTGAATGATCCTCTGTTTAAACCCGTGTGTACCTCACCATTCTATTGTAATTTTTTTAAAATTAATACAACGAACGAAAGAAGAGGTACTATTCAAAATCACTGCAAATCATTTCTTCGTTTGTATATTTTAAAACTCAACATTAATCAAAAGTGACTTTTCCAGGGCATTCATCCTCAAGCCTAAATATCAGCTAACGTGATATTTTAAACAAACGCAGACGGAGATTGATGAACGACATTATCATCATTATTAATATATTTTTAAATTATTTTTTTGCGAATTAGTCCACCGGCAAATTATTCCTCGTAATATATGTATAATAATCAATAGAGGAGTGCTTCTATAATAATGCATACGCAATAAATTAAAATATGTTTAAGCGTATTGTACGACCAGGCAACGCCGGGCGGCCAGCTAGTATATGTATATGCAAATAATAAATCATATATATATATATATATATATATATATATATATATGCATATCAGCAAACTTATTAAGTTAAAATCATTTCACAAGTAGTTTGTAGACTTGCTAGATATCTAGTGCACTGAATCATCCGATCATAATTATTGGTTTGTCTTGAAAAGTGAGTGGATCTTTTCATTCAATTCCGACGTGTCTTCATATTTACGAAGACAGTCGATATTTATGAAGGAACATCGATTCTTTTGGTTTCACGTTTTTTTCCCAAGAGGATAAAAAACTTGAGACATTAGCGTTTGCTTTATTTCTTGCTTTAAACAAAATTCTATTCATATGGGCCAGCGGCGAGAGAACTTTTATCCACAATGGCGACATAAATGTCTTCTAGATGCGTCCAAGTATGCTTCATAAGCAGTTATGTCCGTCGAGGTTTAGTTACGCCTCAGTTTTAAATATACATACTTTATATATATATATATATTGCGCAGAAATATGCGAGCATAAAAAGTAATATGATTAAGATTAAGCTAAGAAAAATAAAACTGGAAAAGAAAAAGACAAAATATAATAAATTTATAATTTAAAATATTGCAGCACTAAGAATTAAAAAAAAATCAATTTAACATTATATATAAATTCTTAATGCTGAAATATTTTAAGTTATAAATGTATTATATTTTTTCTAGAATATCTTGTCCTTTTCTTTTTCAGTTTTAACAACAATTTTTTAAAAAACTTTTCTGAGCTTGCTCGCATTTTTCTATGTCATCCATGATTTTTCCAGGCTTTGTTTGGAAATAATATTTTCTTTTTTGTGTTCAATATAATACGCACTGTCAACAACACATAAAAAACATTACTTCTTAAATCGACTAAATAAAAAATCAAATAAAAGACGTAATTAAGTAAATAAACAGATAGAAGGGGCAAAAAAAAAGAGAAACAGAATTAACGAGCAACGTCGTAAGCGAAATATTATCAGACCTAGCACGGCAAAAAGCATCACTTTTTTTTTTTAACTCTCTAGATATAACTCAAATAACATGGCATGCGAGCGACATTCCTGCTATGATTTATGAAGGTGTCGATGACAAAAAAGTTGCTATGGTAACCAACAACCAATCAAGAGAAACCGTCTCTCACGTTCATTACCAATTCTGAGGACATTTGAACACCAGTAATTTTATTATAACTTTTGTTTTAATGAACGAAAATTAGAAAAAATTTTCTTTCAGAATATAGCCGAGAAGGTGACCTATTAAACTGTAAAAATTGTTTGAAATTTGGTCGCAAAATGAGTGAGCGGTGAAGTATTAAAGCAGTTCTAAATGAGTAAAACTAACACTTAATCATATATTCAAGTATAGTAGTGTTTGAATGATAATATATATATATTGGTATTATAGTAAATTCGAGAGAGTTGATGCAGTGATAGACTTACGGACTAGATGTTTTTTTTTAACGAATGATAAAAAGTAATTTGTTGTATTGTTTCAAATGTTAAAAACTTCAAAGATTATATATATATATATATATATATATATATATATATATATATATATATATATATATATTTATATATAAACAAGGCTGAAACGTCGAAAAAGTGTAGCTTGATTGCCGTGTTGAATTGCCGGGATTGAATGATGATCAACACATGGTTAACACCCCCATATTAATTTTATTGTCATCGAAATCGGTGAAATCGCCTATTTTTCAATCAAATCAATTCATTGCCTGCTCTAGTTGGGAGCGCATCGTGGTGTACCGAAGGGAAGCTTCACATGCCTCCTTGCAGTGACTTAGTCCATAATACATTGTAATCTATATTGCACAATAGAGAACCTACTATGGATTTTATAACGTTTTTGGTCACTGTCTAGATTCTTTCTAACTCTAAAAAACCTTTACAGTAACGACTTTTATAGGTCTTGGGGTGGGGGTTGCTGAAAACGAATATAACATTTAAAAGTAGCGCTTGGAAATAGTTTACATGGTATAAAGAAATTACTTTTTCAAAAAGTGGGAATCACTTTACTATATAAATTTAACGTAAAATATGCACCCACCTTCTTCCCACCTAGTGATCATTGTTATTTTTTTTTGGGGGGGGGGCTCCCTAAAATTTACTCGTTTTGTTAAATTTTTAAATTTTTACTTACTTTTCACCTTAAGAATCACTTTTATTAAATGAAGACTTTTATATGTTTCGGGTATGCTGAAAACGAATACTTCATTAAACTTTGCTACAAATAAGTAGGTTTCCGGATCTTAAACAATGTAATTCCTTTCGTTATCAGTAGTGGCCATTTGTGCACGTGCAAATAAAATTTGGAATGAAACCTTAAAATGAAAAAAAATCTAGTACCATAGTGCAATTGTGCTCTAAGCGTATACATCCATTTCGAACGCGTCCCTGTCATATAAAAGAACCTACTGTTGATTTTAAATTTCGGGCTTTTAGGGGTTGTGGTACTATAACTTCTCAAATACACTTGTTAGGTTGTATAAGGTGTTAACATTGGTGAAAACTGCGTTAATTAATACTTATCAAAGACACTCCGATACAAAACATTTCTAAGAATACTGCCAGGCACATAAAGTACCTCTGCATCCAAAATTCTCTTATGTAAACGTGAGCATCGTTAACCATAAAAATTGCAAAGTTGCAAATGCAAAAATAATACATTATGCCGATTTGCGAATACAAACTTTAAACGTACAATTTATTCATATTTCATCTATCCTATCAACTATAGTTTATGGTTAAAACAACTCAGAAATTACATCAGCAGAGATAGATAAGATATTGCTAGCTAAGATGTCTTGTATAATAAGTATATATATATATATATATATATATATATATATATATATATAGATAGAGAGAGAGAGAGATAGAGAGGGGATAGATAGATAGATAGATAATAAATTCCAAAGCCAAACAACGTTGCAGCCTACAAGCGCAATGACAGTCAACAGACCGGAAACTGCCATGGCTCTTGAGGCTGCGACGTTGTTTGGCTGTGGAATTTATTATATATAATCTCTCACATTCTGAAAATCATATATATATATATATGCATCACTAAACCGTTAAGTAAAGCTATATCTAAAATATTTAAATTAATTATAAATCAAATAAATAATTTTCACCTGAAAAATAAATTCTATAGTAATATAAATCTATTTTGGGTAGTAAATAATTCCCAACCAGTGAAAGAAAAATTAGATAAAATAAATTCCAGAATAAAAGCAAAATCTATAGCTACTTATGATTTTAGTACGTTATATACTAAAATTCCGCACGAAAAACTTATAAAAGAATTAAATGATACTGTAGATTTAGCTTTTGAAGGTGGAAAAGGTAAATATATAGACTTTTCAAACTCTAAAGCTTTCTGGTGTAAAAATAAAAATGTAAAAACTAGTGTTTCTAAAGGTATTTTAAAATTACTTGTAAGCCATCTTATTAAAGAATGCTATTTTCAAATAGGAAATAAAATATTGCTCCAAACGATAGGTATCCCAATGGGATTGGATCCTGCACCATTTTGGGCAAATTTGTATTTGGATAGACTCGAGTATGTATATATGTCATCACTATTAAAAACAGATATATTTAAAACATATAACTTTCATGGGTGTAGGAGATTTATAGATGAACTTATATGTATAAACGATAATGATGAATTCGAAAAAAATAAACATCTTATATATCCAAACGAATTAAAATTGAATTGTGAACATAGAGGACAACAGGCTACAATTCTGGATTTAGATATAAAAATTGAGACTGGGATTTTTCTTTATAAAATATTTGATAAAAGAAACGCTTTCCCCTTTAAAATAGTACGTATGCCCCATAAAGATAGCACTTCCCCTGTTTTTATGTTTTATGGAACAATTATGTCAGAGTTTTTTAGAATAGCTCGCGTTACTTTAAAATTAACAGATTTTATACCACCAGTTTCTAGCTTAGTAATAAGGATGATAAAACAAGGTGGGGAGAAAAATAAAATATTTAAACAGTTAAATAAAGCATTTGTTCGGTATCCTGATGCTTTTGAATCGTTTAAGATAAACCAGACTATATTAATTAAGGAAATCAAAAACTATATTAGCAATGTATAAAATGTATTTATAATTACATATAATACATTTATATTTATTAAAAAAAAATGTATATATGTAAAAATATCTTTAACCTTTATATATCTAATTTTTAAATAAATAATAATGTAAATATATTAAATATTAATCATAGTGGGGGTGATAAGTAGTTAAATGGATTAATCCTAATCTTATAAATACAAGACTGATAAATTAAAAAAATTAAAAAATGTATTCATTTTAAATGTGGAAATTGATGAATCGCACAGGTAAGAAATTCATTTTTATAGTATGAAAAGGTTAGTAATTGCAATTAAAAATAGGAAATTGGATCAAATATTTGTAACATGTCTTCTTCCTAAGATTAAGGGTGGTGGTGTTTGATCAACACTGCTGGGGAGCCATGATGTAATATACTGTTTTGTTTTTAAATCCCCGAAACAGTGTTTCATGGTAAACAACTGATAATCCCTTTAAAAAATAAATTATTAGTACTATAGTAAATTCGAGAACGAGTTGATGCAGTGATTGCAGGTGATTAAATGACTTACTGACTGGATGGTTTTCTAACGAATCATAAAAAATAATTTTTTTTGTATAGATTTAAAGGTTAAAAACTTCAAAGACTATATATATATATATATATATATATATATATATATATATATGAAAATATACTTATGGGAGGTAAGCTCTGTAAAGTCGTCAATGCTTCATTCCTTGAAACATGAACTCCTGTCTGTAGTTTACTTGCCATAGATATATTTTCATATTACTACAAAGCTCTACTCACGTATAAAGTACTGTTAAAGTAAATGCTAAAATATCATATGCAAAATATATTATATCACCTTGTAATATTATATATGTATATATATATGAAACAATAGAAAACATTAAACACACACAGACACACACATATATATTGTATAGATTATTTATTTTTTGTATATAGTCGTATCAGTGTGTGTGAATATAAACAAAATATTTAAACCTAGACTAAATCGAATTATGACCAATCGATGAAATGGTAAATAAAATCAATAATTATGCGGTTGTCATGGCGAAAACTTGGAGATTTAGGGGGAAAACGGAATTATTAGCGTTGCTATGGCAAACATCGTCCGATGAACTCCTGATAATTCGATAGGATTTATTTGAAAGGAAACACAGACTATTTTGGCTGTCTTTTCCTCTCTCATGCGCACAAATTTCTATATTATTCTGGCATGCATGAGTATTTGCTTTTAAAAATTATGCTTATTCATAAGTACATATAATTGTTATTATTCATCTGTACTATTAACACACACACACACACACACACACACACACACACACACACACACACACACACACACACACACACACACACACACACATATATAGTACAAAACTTTGTTGAAATTCAAAGACTTACATTTTTTCTTTTTTATAACTCTTGTTTATTTCATCTCCAATTTCTTCATTGCAGCCGTTTCGGTAATGGGATGGCAATTTTATGATTTTATGTATTCATAAAACTCTCATTTTCCTCACCAACTCGTCAGATGTTATTTCCAATTCGATGCTACCAACACAAACTTAATTTTGTACATCATAGACCTGGTGGTTACGTCTGGGGAAAAGAAACTCTGTTTAAATTTTTATGTCTTTTTTTTTTAAATTGGAGAGTTTATTACAGTTTCAGTGGCATTCATACAAAAGTTAAATTCTTATGAAAAAATAATATTGTTGTTCCTATTGTTTGGCTTAATTCGTTCCTTAATTATTCACTTATATGCGACATCATCCTTCGCAAAATAATTTTCTGATGCACAGACGTACCTCAATAATTGCATTTCATGCCAATTTCTGGGCTTTATTAATTTTATTTCATCCTATTACACGTTGTTCGAGGTTTTGTACTGTAAAAAATGAAGCCTAATTTTATTTTACTGAAAATTCCACTGTTGTCTTCAATAATTTTAAAGAAGCATATAGGGATGTCAGTCTCTGCATTCATTTTTGCAAATGGTGGTCTGAACCAAATACTCTTATGCCTTCTACTTTCGCTAGATTTATATATATATATATATATATATATATATATATATATATATATATATATATATATATATATATATATATACACTTCACTTGCCACTGGTATTTAACAATATCGACTACAGGAGTACAGGAGAGGTATGGTTCGAGTTTGCGCACCTCCTGCCACAAAAAGTTCACGCGCAGGCACTCCTTCGTGTGTATCCATAATCTGTTAAAGACTAACGGAGCCTGTATATTTAGAAATTAAGTGGGCCATACCAATAAAAATGCATTTCAAACCCTTGGTTATTTTTTCTTTTGTTCGCCCAAGTAAGGTATATTACCACTGCAGCGTAATCGACAATCTAATATTTATAAGGATAAACCAGGATGAGGATGTGGCAGGAAAATGATTGTGCACATGTCATTTAAAGCAAGCAGAGAAAGAATCCAAAGGCAAACGTAATGAAGCTATAAAAGTAAAAAAAAAAAACCTTCCGGCATCTGGATGGCACCAGTGAAGCGTGACATACGAACGGACAGAGAGATTCTGTAAGAGAGATACAATTTCAAACTTAAGCGCGACCTCTGACTAACAGATCTTCTTATTAAGATGTAAGGACATTTTCTAATAAAGAAAAAATAGCTGGTGAGAAATTATTCTAGTAAATATCCCAATATTCCCCGCCTCTTATAGACACGTCGACATTTAAGAAAGAAGCAGTAAGAGAAATGAACCTAGAAAGCAGCAGCAACAGTTGAATCAGCCACCATCGTCGTTGTCGAAAGACGCTAACAATACTGGGATCATTGACAGCCAGTATGTGAAAAAAAGGAAAACAGGAAACGTTGGTTTGACAAGTTTTGTGTCACATGGCAAGGCTGCAATGAGGTACTTTTCATTTTTTGATCGAGTATAATCTCTTTGCATATTCTTACTGGTTATATATATATATATATATATATATATATATATATATATATATATATATATATATATATACTAGCTTAATACTCTGGTAATAACTTTATGTGCATATGTATATATATAGATTAAAATGTTTGACTCATGTCCAGGTAATCTACATCAAAAATATTCAGTGTTTAGACCCCAAATTCGCAGAGGAGTTTGGTAGAGTCTGCAAAGGACAACTCTTTCAACTTTGACCTCTTAGCAGCCAAATGTTCGCCAAAATCTAATAAAAAACTTGCTGCATGTCTGAATACCCTTTATGTAAAATTTAAAATGTTTAGACCAAAAATTGGCTGGGTAATTTGGTAGAGACTGCAAAGGTAACATGTTTTTTAACTTTGACCCCAATTTTGACCGCTTAAAATTTATCGTTTTGGGCTCAAATCAAGTTAAAAAGTTTTGTCAATGTCCTAATTACCTATATCTAAAATTTCAAGTGT